>NW_006984251.1:2987-11962 GCF_000164805.1 Carlito syrichta | reverse complement strand
GTGGCTAGACAGCTTACTTAAATAGCTAGCTACCTACGAATCCTGCTGGCTTGCCAGCTGACTTATCTACCTAGCTAACTAGCTAAACATCTGGCTAGCGAGCTGACTTAAATAGGTGAATTAACTAGCTAGCCAGCTGGATAGCCAGCTGACTTAACAAGCCAGCTAACCAGCAAGGCAGCTGGCTAGCCAGCTGACTTAACTAGCTAACTTAACTAGCTAGCTCCCCAGCTATCCAGCAGAATTTGCTAGCTGAAATAACTAGCTAGGTACTTAGCTAGATAACTACCTACCTGGCGACATATCTAGCTGACTTATCTGCTAGCTAGCTGATATATCTAGCTGACTTAACTAGCTATATACCTAGCTACCAAGCTGACTTAACTAACTGAAATAGCTAGTCAGTTGTGTAGCCATCTGACTTAACTAGCTTTTTAACTAGCTAGTGAGCTGGCTAGCAAACTGACTTCAGGAGGTGACAACTAACTAGCCAGCTGGTTTGCCACCTTGCTTAACTAGTTGGTTTACGAGCTAGGCAGCTGGTCACCCAGTTGACTATACTGATTAACTAGATATCCAGGTGGCTAGCCAGCTGACTTAACTAGCTCTTTACCTTTCTCATCACCTGGAGAGCCTGCTGATTTAACTAGCTGACTGGCTAGCCAGCTGACTTAAATCACTGACTTAACTAGATAGCAAGCTGACTTAACGAGCTTACTTAATCAGCTAACTACTTTGCTAGACAGCTGGGTAACTAGCTGTCTTAAACATCTAGCTACCTAGCTAGATATCTAGCTAGCAATCTGCCATAATTAGCTGACTTAACTAGCTACCCAGCTGATATAACTAGCTGACTTATATAGCTAGTTTCCTAGCCAGCCAGCTGACTGAACTAGCTGAAATAACTAACTGGTTAAATGGCTAGCCATCTAATTTAACTAGCTTTTTAACTAGCTAACCAGCTGACTTGAAGAGTTGACTTAACTACCCAGCCTATTGGTTGCCAGCTTTCTTAATGAGTTGACTTAACTACCTACCCTGCTGGTTGCCAGCTGATTTAACTAGCTGACTTAACCAGCTACTCAGCAGGATACCCAGCTGACTTAAATAGCTGGCAACCTATCTAGCCAGCTGGTTAGCCAGCTGACTTACCTTGCAGACTTAAGATATCAAGCTGGCTAACCAGCTAACTAATCTAGCTAGTTATCTACCTTGCCAGCAGGCTAACCAGCTGATTTAACTAGGTGAATTGAACAGCTAAGCCTGCTGGCTAGCAAGCTGACTTTTCTTGCTCGCTACTTACCTACCCAGCTGGCTAGACAGATGAGTAAACTAGATGATTTTACCAGCTAGCCAGTTGGCTACCCAGCTGATTTAACTCACAGACATCACTAGCTAGCCAGGTAGCTATCTATCTTATTTAACTATCAATTACCTACATTGCCAGTTGGTTTGCCAGTTCTATTAACTAGCTGAATTAACCAGCTAACCAGCTAACTAGTCAACTGACTTAACTAACTCACTACCTAGCTAGCCAGCAGCCATAAATTGTTAGCTAACTAGCTAGCTACCTAGCTAACAAGCTGACTTAAATAGTAAGCAGTCTAGCAAGCTAGCTGATTTAACCAGCTGGTTGACTAGTTAGCTTACTCATTTTCTAACGTGCTAGCTAGGTGACTTAATCATCTGACTTAACTCGTCAGCTAACAAGCTAGCTAGTTGACACAGCCAGCTGACTTAACTCGTTTTCTAACTAGCTAGCTAGCTGACTCATCTAGCTTACTTATTTCATTAGCTAACTAGCTAGCTAGCCTACTCATCTGGCTGAATCATCCCGTTTGCTGACTAGCTAGCTATCTGACTCAACCAGCTGATTTAACCCATTAGTTTACTAGCTGACTACTTGACTCAACCTGCTAATGTAACCCATTAGCTCACTAGCCAGCTAGCTGTATTAACCAGCTGACTAATTTAGAAAGCTGACTTAACTGGATGACTTAGCTAGCTGACTTAATGATTTAACACATTAGCTAGCTGACTTAACTACCTGAATTAAATAGCTAACTATTTAACTAGCTGAATTACTAGCTGATTTAATAATTAGCTAACTAGTTAGGTAGCAGACTTGAGTAGCTGACTTAAATAGTTAGCTAACTATTCAGCTATCTGACTTAGCTAGCTAGCTATTTAGCTAGCTCACTTAGCTAGCTGACTTAACTACTTGGATAATGAGAGCTAGCTGACTTAATGAGTTAGTTAACTGTCTTAACTTGGGAAACGAGTTAAGTAGCTGACTTGACTACTTGGTTAACGAGTTAGCTAGGTGACTTAACATTTTATCTGATGAGTTGGCTGACTACATAGCTTGTTTAACACATTGACTGACTACTCGATTGACTTGTTAGCTGGCTTAACAAGTTGGAACACTAGTCGACCGACTAGTTAGCTGGGTCAATGAATTGACTGACGAATTGGTCCACTAGTTAGCTCAGTTAACTAGTTGTCTGCTTGTTTGCTGACTTAGTCAGCTGAGTAGTTTACCGAATTGTTAGTTTGCCTAACTAGTCATCTGACTAGTTAGCTGAGCTAACTTGTCAGCTTCAAGTTGGTGGACTAGTTGGCCGATTGGTTAGCTGACTTAATTAGTTCACCAGCTACTCTACTGACCGGTTAGCTGACTTAACTAGTCGGCCAGTGAGTGAGCCAACAGGTGAGCTGACTTAACATGTCAGCTGGCGAGTGAGCCGACTGGTCATCTGACTTAACTAGTTGACTGGTGATTGAGCCGACCTGTCACATGACTTAACTAGTAATCCTGTAAGTGAGCCGACTGGTTAGCTGATGTAACTAGTTCGCCGGTGAGTGATCTGACTGGTCAGTCAAATTTAATAGGATGGCGAGTGGGCCAACTGGTCACAAGATTTAACAAGTTGGCGGGCGAGTGAGCTGACCGGTGAGCCAACTTAAATACTTGGCTGACGAGTGAGCCAAAGGGAGAGCTGCCTTGAGTAGTCATCTGTAGAGCAAGCCAAATGCTGAGCTGATATAACTAGTCAGCTGGCAAGCAAGGCGACTCTTCAGCTGTC
The DNA here is from genome assembly GCF_000164805.1 of Carlito syrichta. NCBI lineage: Eukaryota > Metazoa > Chordata > Mammalia > Primates > Tarsiidae > Carlito > Carlito syrichta. Next base: position 8,876 of record NW_006984251.1, on the reverse strand, counting down.
CTGTTGTCTTGTGAGTGAACCAACAAGTTAGTTGACCTGTTGGCTGGCGAGTGAGCCAACTAATTTGCAGACCAGGTGATGGCGAAGTAGCCAACTAGTTAGCAGACATGATGGAAAAGAAGCGAGCCCAATAATTAACTGACCAGGGAGCTGAGTTGCTAGCGGACTAAATAACTAGACAACTAGCTGATCTGCTAGCTGACTTAACTAGCTAGTTGACTAGATAGCTGGCTATTTGCTGACATATCTATCTAGCAAATAATCTATCTAGCTGTCTAGCCAGCTGACTTAACTAGAAGATAACTGGCTAGTTTGCTGGCTAGCTGACTTAACTACCTAGCTGACTATCTAGCAGACTAGTTAGATGAATTAAGTAACTAGCTGGCTAGCTAGCTGACTTAACTAGCTGAGGAGGTAGTTGACTGGTTAGCTGGCTAGCCAGCTGACTTAATTAGCTAATTACATGGTGGGCTAGATGACTAGCCAGCTGGCTTAACTAGCTAGGTACCTGGCAGGCTAGCTGGCTAGGCAGGCAGCTAGCTAGATAGTGGGCTGACCAGCTGGCTAGTCAGCCAGCTTAAATAGTGAGCCGACTGGTTGGACAGTCGGATAGCCAGCCGACTTAACTAGCCAGCCACCCTGCTGGTCAGCCAGTTAGCCAGCCGATTTAAGTAGCTGACCACCTACCTGACCAGCCTGCTAACCAGCCAGCTTAACTTGCCAGCAACCTAGCTATCCATCCAGCTAATTAACTGACTTAACTAGCTGACTTAACTAGATAGCCATCAAGGTGGCCAACTGGCTTAACTAGCTAGCCACCTAGCTAGCCATCCGTCTAGCCAACTCACCTACCTTCCTGACTTAATTAGGTGGCCATCCAGCTAGCCAACTGACTTAATTAAATAACTACCTACCTAGCCAGGTGGCTAGCCAGCTGAATATTCTAGCTGACATAACCAGCCATCCAGGTGGCTAGCAAGCCGACTTAGCTAACTAGTTACCTAGCTAGCCAGATGGATAGCCGCTTGAATTAACTACCATAATTAACCAGCTAGCCAGCTGACTAGCCTGCTGACCCAACTAGGTGACTGAACATGTTAGCCAGCTGGCTAGCCAGCTGATTTAACTAGCTGACATCACTAGCTAATCAGGTGTCAAGCCAGCTGATTTAACTAGTTAACTACATATGTATTCCACATGCTTGCTAACTGACTTAACTATCTAGTTACCTAGGTATCCAACTAGCTAGACAGCAGACTTAACGAGTGAGCTACACAGCTAGGCAGCTGACTTGCCAACTGAATTACTAGCTGACTTAACTAGCTAGCCAGCTGACTTAACTAGCTGTAATAACTACCTAGCAAGCTGTGTAGTCAAATGACTTAACTAGCTTTTTAATTAGCTAGTGAGCTGCCTAGCCAACTGACTTAACGAGGTGACTTAACAAGCTAGCCAGCCACTGGTTAGGCAGCTGACTTAAATAGTTGATTAACGAGCAAGGTAACTGGCCAGGCATGTGAATAAACTAGCTGAATTAACTAGTAATCCAACTGGCTAGGCAACTGACATAACTACCTCTCTACCTCTCCAGTCACCTGGATAGCAAGCTGAGTTAAATAGCTGACTAAATTAGCTAGCACAATGGCTAGCGAACTGACTTAACTATGTCACTACCTGTCATAACTAGCTGGCTTTACTAGCTGGCCTGCTTTCTAGCCAGTTGAATTAACTAGCTTGCTACACAGCTAGCCATCTGGCTATCCAGCTGCATTAACTAGGTGACATATCTAGCTAACCAGCTGTCTAGCCAGCAGAATAAATATCAAACTACCTAGCTAACCAGCGGGCTAGTCAGCTGACTTAACTAGGTGACTTATCTATCTATCCAGCTGGCTACACAGCTGATATAACTAGCTAGCTACCTAGCTAGCAAGCTGGCTAACAAACTGATTTAACTAGTTGACTTATCTAGCTAGCCAGGAGTCTAGACAGCTGACTTAATTGCATATTTACCTAGCTAGTCAGCAGGCTAGCCAGCTGACTTAAATAGCAGACTTAATAAAGTAGCCAGCTAGCTAGCCAGCAGACTTAACTATCTAAGTACCTAGCTAGACAGCTGATTAGCCAGCTGACTTAACTAGCTGACATAACTAGACGCCAGATGGATAGTCAGCTGACTTAGCTAGCTACCTTCTTACATAGCCCACTGGCTGGCCAACTGACTTAACAACCTAACTACCTAGCTAATCTGCTGGCCATCGAGCTGACTTAATAAGGTGAATTAAATAGCTAGCCAGCTGACTTAACCAGCTAACTAGCTAGTTAGTTTATTCCTTATTTAAAGTGCTAGCTACCTTTTTAATTATCTGATTTAACTCATTAACTAACAAGCAAGCTAACTGACTCAACTAGCTGACTTAACTCGTTATCTTACTAGCTAGATAGCTTACTCAACCAGCTGACTCAACCCGTTTGCTAACTAGCTATCTAGCTGACTCATCCAGTTAACTTAATCCTTCAGTTAACTAGCTAACTACCTGACACAACCTGCTGACTTAATCCATTAGCTAACTAGCAAACTAGCTGTCTTAACCAGCTGATTAATTAAGAAAGATGACTTAACTAGCTTACTTAGCTAGCTGAATTAACTGGCTGACTTAACTAGCTAGCTAGCTGACTTAACTACCTGAATTATAAAGTTAGCTAACTATATAACTAGCTGAATAACTAGCTGACTTAACTAATTAGCTAACTAGTTCGGTAGCAGACTTAAGTAGCTGACATAGTTAGCTAATTAGTGAGCTAGCTGACTTAGCTAGCTGTCTTAGCTAGCTAGCTGTTTAGTCAACAGACTTAGTTAGCTGACTTAACTAGTTGGCTAACAAGATAGCTAGCTGATTTAACGAGTTGGTTAACGGGTTAAATAACTGTTTTAACTAGTTGATAAACGAGTAAATTAGCTGACTTAACTAGTTGGTTAACGAGTTAGCTAGGTGACTTAACTTGTTGACTGACAAGTTGGCCGACTATTTAGCTGGTATAACACGTTGGCTGACTACACGACTGACTTGTTAGGTGGCTTAACAAGTTGGCTGATTAGATGCCTGACTAGTTAGCTGGGTCAATATATTGACTGATGAGTTGGCCAACTAGTTAGCTCAGTTAACGAGTTGGCATTCTGGTTTGCTGAACTATTAGGCCACATTGTTGACCAACTATTAAGCTGGCCTAACTAGTAGGCTTACTAGTTAGCTGAGCTAACTTATCAGCTGACAAGTTGGCCAACTAGTAGACTGATGGGTTAGCTAACTCAACTAGTTGACTGGCTAGTAGGCTGAGCCTTTAACTGACTTAACTAGTCGGCCTGCTTGTGAGCCGACAGGTGAACTGACTAAACAAGTCGGCCAGTGAGTGAGTTGAATTGACAGCTGACTTGACTAATCAGCTGGCAAGTGAGCCGACTTGTTAGCTGATTTAACAAGTCGGCCAGCAAGTGAGCCAACCTGTTAGTTGACTTAACTTATTGGCAGGCGAGAGAGCTGACTGGTCACCTGAATTTAGTCAGCTTGCAAGTCAGTCAACAGCTCAGAAGACTTAACAAGTTGACCGACAATTGAGCCAACCAGTGAGGCAAGTTAACTTGTCAGCCTGCCAGTGACCTGAAGGGTGAGCTGCCTAAACTAGTAGACCAGTGAGCAAGTCACTGGTGAGCTAACTTAACTAGTCGGCTGGGGAGGAAGGAAACTAGTTAGCTGACCTGTTGTCCTGCAAGTAAGCCGACAAGTTAGTTGAACTGTTGGCTGGCGAGCAAGGTGACTAGTTTGCTGACCAGTTGGCAGGCAAGTGAGCCAATTAGTTAGCTGACCTATTGGAAAGTGAGCAATACAATTTATTAGCTGACCAGCAAGCTTTGTTGCCAAGTGACTAGTTACCTAAGTGACTAGCTGATTTGCTAGCTGACTTAACTAGCTAGCTGACTATCTAGCTGACATAACTAGCTAGCAAACAAGCTATCTAGCTGTCTAACTAGATGACTTAATTAGCTTGTTAACTGGGTAGTTAGCTGACTGGCTGACTTAACTACCTAGCTGAATAGCTAGCTGACTTGCTAGCTGAATTTTCTAACTAACTGATTAGCAACATGACTAGCTAGGTGACTTAACTAGGAAGCTAAATAGTTAGCTGACTTGCTAGCTGACTTAACTAGCTAACTGGCTAGATAGCTTACTTAATTACCTTACTAACTAGTTGGCTGGCTAGCTGGCTATCCAGCTGACTTAACTAACTAGATCACTGGTTGGCTAGATGGCTAGCCAGCTCTCTTCACTAGCTAGGTTTCTGGCTGGCTAACTGGCTAAGCAGCTGACTAGCTAGCTAGCAGGCTGACCAACTGTATACCTAGCCAGCTTAAATAGCCAGCCGGATGGCAGGACAGTCAGATTAACTAGCCAACCTCCCTGCTGGTCAGCTGGATGGCTAGCCAGATTAACTAAATGGCCACCTACATGACCAGCCTGCTAACCAGCCGGCTTATTTTTCCAGCCACCTAGCTAGCAAGCTGGCTATCTAGCTGACTTAACTAGCTGACTTCTCTAGAAAGCTATCCGGCTAGCCAGCAGGCTTAACTGGCTAGCTACCTAGTTAGCCACTTGGCTAGTGACTTGAATTAACTAGCAGAATTAACGAACCAACTACTTATCTGAGCTAACTATGGGGCCAACTCCTCAGCCAACTAGCTATCCATTCTAAATAGTCAGCTGAGTAATCGACCAACATGTTAAGCCAGCTAACAGGTCAGCTGAAAGACAGCCAATGTGTCAACCCAGCTAACTAGTCAGCTGACTCATCAGCCAACAAGTTAAGTCACCTAGCTAACTTGTTACGAACTAGTTAAGTGAGCTATTTTACTCGTTTACCAACTAGTTGAAACAGTTATCTGACTCATTAACCAACTCGTTAATTCATCTAGCTATCTCATAAGCTAACTAGTTATGTCAGCTAGCTAAGTGAGCTAGCTTACAAGCTAGCTAGGTAATTCAGCTAGCTAAGACATCTAGCTCATTAGTTAGCTAATTATTTAAGTCAGATACTTAAGTCTGCTACCTAACTAGTTTGCTAATTAGTTAAGTCAGCTCATTATTCAGCTAGTTAAATAGTTAGCTAACTATTTAATTCAGGTAGTTTAGTCAGCTAGATAACTAGGTAAGCCAGTTAATCAGCTAGCCAGTTAATCAGCTAGCCAAGTAGTTAAGTCAGCTAGCTAAGTCAGCTTTCTAATTTAGAGAGTTGGTTAATCACCTAGCTAGATAGTTAGCTAAAGGTTTAAGTCAGTAGGTTGAGTGAGGTTGCTAGCTAGTTAGCTAACGGGTTAAGTCAGTTGATTGTGCCAAGTAGCAAGCAAGTTAGCAAACGGGTTGAGTCAGCTGGTTGAGTAGTCTACCTAGCTAGTTAGCTAATGAGGTATGTCAGCCAGATGGTCAGTTAGCAAGCTAGATAGCTAATGAGTTAGCTCAGCTGAATGAGTCAGCTACCCAACTCATTAGCTAACAAGATAAGACAGATGATTAAGTCACCTAGCTAGCACATTAGATAATGATTAAACTATCTAGTTATCCAGCAGGTTAAGTCAGCTATCTAGCAAGGAAGCGTACTATTTAACTCCGCTTGTTAGCTAGATAATTAGCTAATTAGCTAACTATTTAAGTCAGCTGGCTAACTAGATAGCTAGCTAGTTAGCTAACTATTTAAGACAGCTGGCTAGCTAGGAAGTTGCTAGTTAAGTCAGCTACTTAAGTCAGCTTGCTAGTCAGCTGGCTAGCTATGTCGCAAGCTAGTTAAGTATGTTGGCTAGCCAGCTCTCTAGCTGGTTACTTTATCTTGTTAAAATAG
>NW_006984251.1:2715-2967 GCF_000164805.1 Carlito syrichta | reverse complement strand
ATTTAAATCAGCTGTCTAGACAACTGGCCAACTGGTTAAGTCAGCTAGTTTAGTCAGCTGGCTAGCCAACTGGCTAAGTAGGTAGCTAGCTAGTGAAGTCAGCTAGATAGCTACCTGGCTAGCTAGTGATGTCCATGATTTAAATCAGCTGTCTAGACAACTGGCCAACTGGTTAAGTCAGCTAGTTTAGTCAGCTGGCTAGCCAACTGGCTAAGTAGGTAGCTAGCTAGTGAAGTCAGCTAGATAGCTACC
>NW_006984251.1:0-2656 GCF_000164805.1 Carlito syrichta | reverse complement strand
GGTTAGGTAGGTAGCTAGCTAGAGAAGTCATTTTGCTAGCCAGCAGGATAGTTGTTCAAGTCAGCTAGTTAAGTAAGTTGGCTAGCCTACTGGCTATGTAGGTAGTGAGCAAGTTAAGTGAGGTGGCTAGCCATCTGCCTTGCTGTGTTGCTAGCTTGTTAATTTAGATGGCTAGCCAGCTGGCTACATAGTTAAATCACCTAGTTATGTCAGCTAGCTAGTCAGCTGGTTAGCTAGTTAACTAGGTAGTTCAGTCAGCTGGCAAGGCAGTGGGATACATAAGTAGCTAGCTATTTAAGTCAGCTTGCTGCCACCTGGCTAGCTAGTGAAGTCAGCTAGTTAAGTCAGCTGGCTAGCCAGCTGGCTATCTAGTTATGTCAGATAGTTGAGTCAGCTGGCTAGCCAGTAGGCTAGCTGGTTAAGTCAACTAGTTAATTCAATTGGCAAGTCAATTGGCTAGCTAGGTAGCTTGTTAGTTACATCAGCTGCCTCGCCAACTGGATAGCTTGTTATGTCAATCAATTAAATCAGCTGGTTAGCCACCTGGCTTGGAAGGTAGCTAGGTAATTAAGTCAGCTGGCTAGCCAGCTAGCTAGCTAGTTAATTCAGCGAGTTAAGTGAGCTGGCTAGCCAGCTGGCTAACTAGGTGGCTAGCTAGTTAAGCCAGCTGGCTAGCAGGATGGCTATATACTTAAGTCAGCTAGTTATGTCAGTTTGTTAGTCAGCCGGCTAGCTAGGAGCCTGCCAAGTTAAGATGACTGGTTAGCAGGCTGGTATGATAGGTGGCCCTCTAGATAAGTCAGCTGTCTAACTGTCTGACCAGCAGAGTGGCTGGCCAGTTAAGCCAGTTTGCTATCCAACCATCCAGCCAGCGGGATGGCTATTTGAGTTGACTGGCTAGCTAGATGGTCAGCCCACTAGCTAGCTCTCTGGCCAACTGGCCAGATAGCCAGCCAGGTATCTAGCTAGCTAAGTCAGATTTATAGCCATATTGATAACCAGTTAACTAGCTAGTTAAGTCAGCTGGCTGGACAGCTTTCGAGCCCAGTTGCCAGTCAGCTAGTTAAGTCAACTAGCTAGCCAACTGGCTGGTTAAGTCAGCTAGCAAGTCAGCTAAACTTTCAGCTAGCTTTTGAATTCAACTAGCTAGTCATCTTGCTAGTCAGATAGATATTTAAGTCATATAGCCAGATATCTAGCCAGATAACTAGCTAGTTAAGTCAGCAAGCTAGAGAGTTAAATAGCTTGTTTCCTAGCTAGTTATGTCAGCTAGATAGCCAGCTAGCTAGTCAGCTAGCTAGTTAATTCAGCTAGAAAATCAGCTAGTTACTTAGCTAACTAGTGGGCTAGCACTCAGCTATCTGGTCAAATAACTAGTGGACTGCTAACTTTCCATCAGGTCAACTAATTAGTGGGCTCCCTCGCCTGCACACTGCTCAGCAAACTAGTTGGCTAGCTCGCCAGCCAATAGGTAGAATAATTTGTCAGCTTGCTCACAGGCCAACAGGTCAGCTAACTAGTCAGTTTGCTCACCAGCTGACTAGTTAAGTTGTTCACTGGTCGGCTCACAAGTCAGCCAACTAGCTAAGGCAACTCACATGTCAGCTCACTTTCTGGTCAACTAGTTAAGTCAGTTAAACAGTCGGTTCATTCACTGGCTGACTAGTTAACACTACTGACTATTTGACTCACTCACTAGCCAACGAAAGTCAGCTGACCATTCAGCTCACTCACCAGCTGACTAGTTAAATCAGCTGACCGCCCAGCTGACTTAACTAGATGACTTAACAAATTAGTTACCTAGCTAGACTGCTAAATTTACTAGCTGAAATAACTAGCTAGTTACCTAGCAATGTGTCTTGCTAGAAAGCCAACTTAACTAGCTGACTTAACATTGTTGTTAGCTGACATAACTAGCTGACTTAACTAGCTAGCAACCTAGCTAGCCAGCTAACTAAACTAGATTAAATATCTAGCTAGTCTGCTGTCTAGCCATCTGAATTAACTAGCTTTTTAACTATCTAGTGAGATGTCTAGCCAACTGACTTAACGAGGTGACTTAACTAGCTATCCAGCTGGTTACACACCTGACAAGTAGTTGATTAATGAGCTAGGCTGCTCGCCAGCCAGGTGAGTTAACTAGGTGACTTAACTAGATATTCAGTTGGATAGCCAGCTGATTTAACTAGTTCTCTAACTCTCTAACCACTTGGATAGTCAGCTGACTAGCTGACTTAATTAGTTAACCAGCTGGCTAGCCAAATGACTTAACTAGGTCACTAACTAGCCAGCCAACTGGCTAGCCAGCTGAATTAACAATCTGCCTTAACTAGCTGGCCTGCTTTCTAGCCAGTTGAATTAACTAGCTTGTTACATAGCTAGCCAGCTGGCTATCCAGCTGAATTAACTAGGTGACTTATCTAGCTAGCCAATTGTCTAGCCAACTGACTTAACTAGCAGGTTGCCTAGGCAGCCAGATGGCTAGTCAACTGACTTACCTAGCAGACTATACTAACTAGCCAACTGGTCAGACAGCTGGCATAACTAGCTAGCTATCTAGCTAGCAAACTGGTTAGCCAGCGGACTTAAGTAGCTCTCTACCTCTCTAGCCTTCTGGATAGCAAGTGACTTAACTAGCTTACTTAATTAGCTAGCC
>NW_006984250.1:0-717 GCF_000164805.1 Carlito syrichta | reverse complement strand
TGCTGACTCCTGGGAGAAGAGAGTGTTTTACACCCTGGGGAACAAGGTGGGTGGAGCGGTGGGCGCCCCAGTGGAAACTTGCCCCTGCATCAGGCTCTCCCCCAGGCGAGGGTTTAGTGCCTGACTCTGGTAGGCCTCTCTGGGGTCCCGGGTCAACAGAAGGGAGCAGGCCTCATGGTGGGGTCCCAAGAGGGCTGTGGGCAGCGGGTGCAGGGGCTCACACCAGTCGTCATGGCATTCTGGGAGGCCTGAGACCCCGAGTTGGAGACCACCCTGGGAACCTTGGTGAGACCTCGTCTCTAAAACAAGCCCAAAAAATGAACTGAGCTACTGGTGCACGACAGTCATTGTGGCCACTCAGGAGGCTGTGTCGGAAGAATTGCCAGATTCCAGATGGTGGAGGTTGTGGTGGCAGAGAGCAAGACCCTGAGCTCCAGCCTGGGCGACAGAGTGGGACTCTGACTCAGAATAATCATACCAACCACCAGGACCACCAAAACCACAGGCCAGGCTCAGTAGCTCAAACTGGCATCCTGGTCATTCGGAAACCCAGGTAAGTGGACGGCCTGAGCCTGCATGTTTGACACCAGCCCGGGACATGTGGTGAGACCTCATCTCGGGCATCAAAAATAAATCCAAAGATTAGCCTGGAATGGTGGCCCAGGCTGGTGGTTACATCCAATCAGTGGACTGAGGTGGGAGGATTGCCTGAGCCTG
>NW_006984249.1:0-3161 GCF_000164805.1 Carlito syrichta | reverse complement strand
TAATTCGGATAACTAAATGTCTTTTTCGTGTCTTCAGATACTAATTGTCTTATTCGAATTGCCGGATACTAAATGTCTTACTCGTTTCTTAGGATACTAATTGTCTTATTCTTGTTGTCGGATACTAAATGTCTTATTCCTATCGTTGGACACTAATTGTCTTATTCGTGTCGTCAGATATTAATTGTCTTATTTGTGTGCTCGAATAATATTTGTCTTATTCATGTCATCGGATACTAATTGTCTTATTCGTGTCGCCAGATATTAATCGTCTTAGTTGTGTCACGGGATACTAATTGTCTTAATCGTGTTGCCGGATACTAATTGTATTATACATGTCGCCAGATACTAATTGTCTTATTCATGTCACTGGATACTAATTGTCTTATTCGTGTCGCCGGATATTGTTTTATTCGTGTCACCGGATACTAATTGTCTTACTCATGTCACCTGATACTAATTTTCTTATACGTGTCGCTGGAAACTAATTGCTTTACTCGTGTCGCCGGATACTAATTGTCTTATTCGTGTCGCCGGATACTAATTGTCTCTTTCATGTCACCGGATACTAATTGTCCTATTTGTGTCATCAGATACTAATTGTCTTACTTGTCTTTGGATAGTATTTGTCTTATTCGTTTTGCCGGATGTTAATTGTCTTATTAGTGTCGTCAGATGCTAATTGTCTAATTCTTGTCATCAGATACTAATTGTCTCATTCTTGTCCTTGGATATTAATTGTCTTATTCGTGTCGTCGGATACTGAATTGCCTTATTCGTGTTATCTGATAATAATTGTCTCATTTGTGTGTTCGGATCATAATTGTCTCATTCGTGTCGTCAGATACTAATTGTCTTATTCGTGTCTTCGGATCCTAATTCATATTCGTTTCGCCGGATACTAATTGTCTTGTTCGTGTCGTCGGATAATAATTGTCTCATTCTTGTCATCGGATACTAATTGTCTCATTCCTGTCATCAGATAGTAATTCTCTCAGTCGTGTAATCGGATACTAATTGTCTCATTCGAGTCGTCGGATACTAATTATCTCATTCGTGTCGTCGGATATTAATTGTCTCATTCGTATCGACGGATATTGTCTTATTCGTGTCATCGGACACTAATTGTCTTAATGGTGTCGTCTGATATTAATTGTCTCATTAAGGTCTACGAATACTAATTGTCTTAATCATGTCATCAGATACCAATTGTGTTATTCGAGTCATCGTTTTCTAATTGTTTTATTCGTGTCATCAGATACTAATGGACTTTTTCGTGTCGTCGGATACTAATAATTTTATTCATGTCATCGGATACTAATCGACTTATTTGTTTCTTCCGATACTAATTGTCTTATTTGGGGCTCGGATACTAAGTGTATTATTCGTGTCTTCGGATAGTAATTGTCTTAGTCCTGTCGTCGGATACTAGTTTTCTTTTAGGTGTTATGGGATACTGTCTTATTCCTGTCGTTGGATATTAATTGTCTTACTCGTGTCGATGGATACTAATTGTCTTATTCATGTTGTTGGATACTAATTGTCTTATACGTGTCATCAGACTAATTTTCTTATTCGTGTTGTCTTACACTAATTGTCTTATTCGTGTTGTCGGATACTAATTGTCTTATTCGTGTCATCAGATACTAATTATCTTATTTGTGTCATTGTATACTATTTGTCTTATTCGTGTTGTCAGAAACTATGTGTCTTATTCGTGTGCTCGGATACTAATTGTCTTATACATGTCATCGGATAGTAATTCTTATTCGTGTCATCAGATACTAGTTGTCTTATTCATGACGTCGGACTAATTTTCTTATTTGGGTCGTCAGACATTAATTGTCTTATTACTGTCCTTGGAAACTAATAGTTTTATTTGTGTCACCACATACTAATTTTCATATTCACTTCGGCGGATTCTAATTCTTATTTGTGTCATCGTATACTAATTGTCTTATTCGTGTCATCGGACACTAATTGTGTTATTCGTGTCATTGGATACTAATTGTCTTATTCGTGTCGTCGGATACTAATTGTCTTATTCGTGTCGTCAGATATTAATTCTATTCATGGGCTCAGATATTAATTGTCTTATTCTTGTCATCGGATACTAATTGTCTAATTCGTGTCGCCGGATACTAATTACCTTAGTCGTGTCGCCAGATACTAATTGTCCTATTCGTGTCACTGGATTCTAATTGTCTTATTCGTGTCGACGGATACTAATTGTCTCATTCTTGTCGCCGGATACTAATTGTCTTATTCATGTCGTCAGATACTAATTGTCTTATTCATGTCGTCGGATACTTATTGTCTCATTCGTGTCATCTGATGCTAATTTTCTCATTCATGTCGTCGGATACCAATTGTCTTATTCGTGTTGTCGGATGCTAATTGTCTCATTAGTGTCCTCGGATATTAATTGTCTTATTTGTGTCATCAGATACTAATTGCCTTATTCGTGTTATCGGATAATAATTGTCTCATTTGTGTTGTCGGATACTAATTTGTCATTTGTGTCACCAGATACTAATTGTCTTATTCGTGTCGCCGGATGCTAATTGTCTTATTCGTGTCGTCGGATACTAATTGTCTCCTTCGTGTCATCGGATACTAATTGTCTCATTCGTGTCATCAGATACTAATTCTCTCAATCCTGTCATCGGATACTAATTATCTCATTCGAGTCGTCGGATACTAATTGTCTCATTCGTGTCATCGGATATTAATTGTCTCATTCGTGTCGTCAGATATTAATTGTGTTATTCGTGTCGTCAGATATTGTCTTATTGGTGTCGTCGGATACTAATTGTCTCATTAAGGTCATCGTATACTAATTGTCTTAATTTTGTCGTCGGATACTAATTGTCTTATTCATGCCATAAGTTGTTATTTGTCTCATTTGTATCGTCGGATACTAATTCTCTCAGTGGTGTAATCGGATACTAATTGTCTCATTAAGGTCATCGGATACTAATTGTCTTAATTTTGTTGTCGGATACTAATTGTCTTATTCGTGCCATCAGTTATTATTTGTCTCATTTGTGTTGTCGGATACTAATTCTCTCAGTCGTGTAAACGGATACTAATTGTCTTATTCGTGTCGTCGGATTCTGACTGTATTATTTGATTCATCCGATACTGATTGTCATATTCGT
>NW_006984248.1:0-1029 GCF_000164805.1 Carlito syrichta | reverse complement strand
CGTGCAGGAGTCCCTGAAGCGCCCTGTCTGGGTTCCTGTCAGGTCTCCTCTCTGAGGTGAGAATTGTATCCCAGGCAGGCCTACCTGCCAACTCAGCAATGATGGTATTCTGCCAAGAAAGGCCAGGGATGCATCAGTCACCTGGAAACATTTCTGCCCCCCAATCCCATTTTTCCTGGCTCTCCAGCCAGTCACTCTGTGAAGACACCATGTGCAGTTTAGAATCTGTGTATGATCCCGATGTTTGGGAGACAGGGTCTGATTTAGTGGCCCAGGCTGGGGCCCAGGACCGGACCATCAGTAACCGCCAGCCTTGAAATTGCGGGTTCTGACAATCCTCCCGCCTCAGCCTGTGGAGTAGCTGGAATTACGGGCATTTAGAACCCAGACCCCTGTTTGAATGACTGCAGAGATGGTGTTTCTCTGCATGGCCTGGGATGGCCTTGGGCTTCTGTACTCTAGCCATCCTCCCCCCTCAGCATCCAAGAGTGCTGGGATTCCAGGGATGGGCCACCATGCCAGAACTTCTGGTGTGTTTTGATGAAGGATCGGGTCTGGGCTCGGGACTTAGCCTCATCATCCCAGCACTTTTGGAGGCCAAGGCCAGTGGCCATCCTGAGCTCGTGGGCCAAGAATCGCTCAGGCAACTCAGCAATTCCTTGTCTCTACCCTCCATAACAAATGAGCTGGGAATGCTGGCACACACCTGTCATTCCGTATCCTCAAAAGAATGGGGAAATCTTCCCGGAACCATGCATTCCAAGGCTGCTGGGGCCAGAAGAGAGCCACCACCCTCCAGCATGGGCGACGGTGTGAGACTCCTACTCAAAGAACAAAAGGAAGAAAGAAAGAAAAAGAAGGGCATCCATTTGTCTATGGAGTTGGAATCATTGTGAACAAAGATAATTTGGGAAGGAGGACCCAGGCTTGGGCCTAGAGTTCCCGAAACACGGTGCATTGGCTTACATTCAGGTTGTGTCTTTGGGAGGCCGAGGTGGGGGACCACTAGATCCCGGGAGTTGATACCAG
>NW_006984247.1:0-666 GCF_000164805.1 Carlito syrichta | reverse complement strand
CCATGCAGACCTTTTCCCTGGGGAGCTGTGGATGCCCATCTCGACACAAGTTGGAGGTGTCTTTTTTTGTTGCTGGAGTCTCCAATGGCCATGCTGGGGCATGGCAGCATGATCCTGGCTTTCAGGACCTTGACCTGCAGGGCTGAGGCTGTCCTTATGCCTTGGCCTCCAAGCAACCTGGACTTCAGAGGCCACCACACCTGACTCAATTTGGGCCCCTCTCACCGAAACAAGATCTGGCCACATCGCCCAGGTTGGTCTCTGATCTCGGGAACTCAGGTAGCCTCCCACCCCAGCCTCCCAGGGCCCAAGACTGATGGCCGTGAGCCTATACTCTCATGTTCTGTCAGTTAGCCTGACACAAAAGCACGTCCCAGGATGTAGGCCACCACATCCCATGTAGCCAGGATGCGTGTGACTCAGTGCTTGCATTCTGAGGAGAGATGAGTTCTCACTACTTGGCCCTGGCTGGTCTCAAACTACCGGGATGCAGCAGTCCCCCACCTCAGCCTCCCAAAGCCACAGCCCAATTGTTTGCTGATCCACTGTCTTTCAGGATTTCTAGGTAAAAGCCTGGGGCCTCCTTCCCAAATGTCTCTGTCTGTTCACAATGATCTCAACTCCATACACAAATGGATGCTTTTCTTTTTTTACCATTTTTATTTT
>NW_006984246.1:0-572 GCF_000164805.1 Carlito syrichta | reverse complement strand
TAAGAAGGCAAGTAACCTCAGACGTCACTAACAAGACAAGTTGTATCAGAAGGCACTAACAGGGCAAGTAGTATCAGACGACACTAAGCAGGCAAGTAGTATCAGATGAAACTAAGAAGGCAAGTAGTATCAGACGACCCTAAGGCAAGTAGTATCAGACGAAACTAAGAAGACCAGGAGTATCAGACGACAGTAAGAAGGCAAGTAATATCAGAGGATACTAAGAAGGCAAGTAGTATCAGACGACAGTAAGAAGTCAAGTAGGATCAGAGGGCACTAATAAGGCAAGTAGGATCAGACGGCACTAATAAGGCAAGGAATATCAGACGACATTACTAAGACAAGGAGAATCAGACGGTACTAATAAGAAAAGGGGTATTAGACGGCAGTAACCAAGTAAGGAGTATCTGTCGGTGACCTGCACTGACCAGAGGGAGGGTTAGGACCGCACCGGTGAATCAGAGACGGAGAGAAGAAAACTACTCGGAGGCAGCTCTTCTGGGTTCAGCCTGGCCAAGACCGAAGCCGATTTTATTGAAACCTTTTCTAACTTATATACCATTTTTAGACCC
>NW_006984245.1:0-1359 GCF_000164805.1 Carlito syrichta | reverse complement strand
GCTGACTGCTCGTATCTCTTCTCATGAAAATTGTCCAATCACGTATTTTGCACACTTTTCAAAGCGAAGGTTTGTCTGATTTTTCTGAGTGTTTGAGTTACTTGTAGATCCTAGATGTTATGCCTTTTTGCATATATATAGGTGGAGAATCGTTTTTCCCATTCTGTCGGCTGTATCCCTGCTATTCTGATGGTTTCTTTTGTTTTGAAGAAGTGTATTAATTTTATGAGATCCCACTTGTTTAACTTACATTTTAAGTGTTGAGTATTTAGTGTTCTGAAGAGGAATTATATTCAGGTTCCAGTTTCCCTAATGGTGTCTCCTGTGATTTCTAAGATTATTATAATTTGGTGTTTTATGTTTAGGTCTCTGATTCATTTAGAGTTAATGTGTATGGTGATAGATAGGGGCCTTGTTTCAATCTGGTGCGTGTTGTCAGCCTTTTCCCTGAATTATTTAATGAATATGTTTTCCATTAACCAGTGGGTCTTCGCTGTTTTTGCAAAGATGAGTTGACTGAGAATTTGATGATTTCATTTTCTGTCCTGATCCATTGGCCTATGGACCTATACTTGTACTAATACCAGGCTGTGTTGATTAGTGTAAACGTTTGGTTGTTTGTTTTTTGAGTTGGAGTCTCACTCTGTCGTCCAGACTGGAGTGCAGTGGCCGCTTCCGGCCACCGCAGCCTCGACCTGCTGGGCTCCAGCAATCCTTCCGCCTCAGCCTTCCAAGTAGCCGGAATTACAGGCATGCGCTACCACGCCCAGCTGATTTTTTTTGATTTATCGTAGAGATGAGGTCTCGCTGTCCAGGCGGGTCTCGAACCCGCGGGCTCAGGCAATCCACTCACCTCAGCCTCCCAAAGGCGCGGGATTACAGACTGAGCCACCAAGCCCGGCGATTAGTGTAAACGTATAGTAAAGTTTAAAGTCTAGAACCGTGATAACTCCTACTTTGTTTCTTTGATACGATTCTTTTGGCTATTCTTGATTGTTTATGGTTTCATATGAATTCTTTTATTTTATTTTTTTGAGTGGGAGTCTCACTCTTTCGCCCTGACTGGAGTGCATTGGCTGCTCCCGGCCACCGCAACCTAGAACTGCTGGGCTCTGGTGATCCTTCCGCCTCAGCATTCCAAGTAGCCTGAATGACAGGCATGCGCTACCTCGTCCGGCCGATTTTTGGATTTATTGTAGAGATGAGGTCTCGCTGCCCAGGTAGGTCTCGAACCCGCGGGTTCAGGCAATACACTCACCTCAGCTTCCCAAAGGCGCTGGGTTACAGGCAGTGCCAACGAGGTCGACTCATATGAATTCTTTATTGTAATTTCGAGGTCGGAGAAGAATGATGTTAACG
>NW_006984244.1:0-1107 GCF_000164805.1 Carlito syrichta | reverse complement strand
AATATTTAAGGGAAGATTTTCTCTAAGGATTACTCATCTGTAACATTTAATCAAAACTAACAAGCAGAAAATACAGAGTGCACCAAGAAAATGTACATAAATTTTAAGAATGGAAAAAGCTGTATTAAACAAAGATACTGTTTTATTTTCTAAAATTTTTACGATTCATTATGCATTGTCTTCTGAATAGCACTTACGTATACTGAATCTCAAGGTTCGGTCATCTAAGAATCATATAGATCAGGATTCTCAACAAGTTTCAATTTAGGCAGAATAAAACATGCAGAATTTATATGAGAAACACTGTATTTGTCAATTTTGAAAGCAGAATTATACGATGTATTTTAACATATTAAAAGGAAAAGGAGTTACCTTAGAGTATTATACACTTTTTAATAAATCAATCCCTGCATAATGAACATTTCTATAGACACTCCTGAATTATAAAAACATTTAAAGAAAAAAATAAGCAAATGAAGTGAGTTGCATGTTTTACAGCTTTCATGTATTCATTTATTTATTTATTTTAACTTTTTTTTAAAAAATGGGTACAGTTCAGAGTTATATATACATATATTTGTTGGGAGCCAACATCTATAGCTACATGGCTGAGGCCTGTAAAGGCCCATCTGGAAGATCGCCTCTGACATAGGATATCAGTTATACCTATGATATTGGCGTGTGATTGGTGACCAGTGTGCATACATGGCAGTAAAACTTATAAGTGAATCTCAGTACACTTGATGGAAGGTGCATGGCGGAATTGTTTCTGTCTTTCTAAGTTTAGCTTCTTTCTAGATATTTTTTTACTTCTATTTCCTGGTAGACTGGGTAGTCCTTGTTCCCGAAAGCTGTTTCCCCTAGGGCTAAGATTAGAAACTAAATTACCATGATAGTTCTGTCCCCTGCCCCTAGCCAGGTAGAACGTTTTCTTTTGTTTCGTTAATTACCGAAACTCTGTCTGCTTCAGCCCATGGCCGCCATCTTGGAAGCCCTGCATTCCTTGTTCAAGAGTGTGACAGCTACTATTTGATTTTTAGAGTAGACTTGTTGGGATAAAATATATACATATACACTCATAGCTGCGTAAATCTATGCTTGCTGTTG
>NW_006984243.1:1617-8950 GCF_000164805.1 Carlito syrichta | reverse complement strand
TTTTTCTCCAGAGTCTCAAAATAAAAATGTATGATTTACCCAGCAAGTCCCAGCTTCTTTATGTTTAACACTTCATTCTTTAGGTTATCTCTCCTCTCTTGCATGCTGCTACAGGCAACTAGAAGGGAGGAAGCAACTTCCGTGGTCTGTCTGGAAAGCGACTTGCTGTGATCATTTAGTGCAACTGGTACATTTCCTAGTCTCCTCATTATAGCAGGTCATGGTGTTGATAAACTTCCTGCCACTGCCTTCAGGCTAATCACACTTCCTCATTGGCAGAATAGGCTACCAAAGGTGCACACATGTCTCAAGATAAGACCTATTTTGGAGGTCACAAACCCTTATTTATGCACTGCATTTTTTTAGGTAATCATAAATGCTTACTCAGTTAAAGGGGAAGAGAAACAGCCTCCACCTCTTGGTGGGGAAAGTGGCAAGGATCTAGAAAAGTATTTACATTGATGCAAAATATAATCTAACACATCCTTAGTCTAGGTGTTTCTAAGGAT
Organism: Carlito syrichta; assembly: GCF_000164805.1. Lineage (NCBI taxonomy): Eukaryota > Metazoa > Chordata > Mammalia > Primates > Tarsiidae > Carlito > Carlito syrichta. Next base: position 8,441 of record NW_006984243.1, on the reverse strand, counting down.
TCTGTTCTTTTCACAATTTACTTTTCATTCCATAATTGTTCTTTGGTGATTTTTTCTACACTCATGACTTTAACTAATATGCTGTGTGACTCTCCAAATTATCAACATCATAACCAGCATATTATCAAATGGATAACTTATTTTGAACACCCACAGTGCTCTCTACACACTGTACTAAGGATTTTATGTGAGCTATCTTTACATAGTTCCTATTACAAATCTATGGCATTGTTTCTGCTTTATAGAGGAGAATGTATCCAGCAGAAACCATGATACATATATTGCCTTTTATTGCTACTATGACAAATCACTACAATTTAGTGGCTTAAAACAATATAAACACATTATATTAAGTTACATAGGTCAAAATCCAATGCTGGTTTCACTGGGTAAAAAATCAAGGTGTCGGTGGAGCTTCTTTTTTTCCCAGATACTCTAGGGGAGATCCCATTTCCTTTTTTCTCTGATTTCTAGAGGCACCCGCATGCTCTAACCTATGTTCTCCCCTCTTCTCTTCATCTTCAACACAAGCAATGATTGGCCAAGTCCTCATGTATCATCTCCTTGATAAGTGATTCTTCTGCAATTATACAATTTTAAGGATTGGGTCTTTGTAGATAATTCAAGATAATCTTCCTATATTTTAAGGTCAGCAGATTCCATCTACAATTTTAATTGCCTTTTGTCATCTAATCTAACATACATTTTCCAGGCATTAGGACATAGAGATATTTGGGGGCCATTGTTTTGCTTAGTGTGATATATAATCTAAAGAGGCAGATATCTATGTATATGTATGTATATGTGCACACAAGCACATATACATACATACACCCACATAATATACAGATATATAATATAGAAGAGTGATACATAGAGACCATTATACATTTGAATGGCTGTCTATTCTGGTGTCCTCTGAGAAAAAAATAGGATCAGCGATTAGAGGCATCAGCAAGAAGTGATTACATACTCAAGGTTTTCGATGACATGTAACATGTCATATACTTCCTTTAGATTGTCATTAATTTTCTTGTAGGGAGAAACTATCCCTTCCTAAAGGAGAGATGAGGAAATGAGGAATCAGAGCAGCTGATGAACTTGCCCTTAGCAAATGGTGTAGTTGGATATGAACCTGGGGATAACTGTGTCCCTGTCTCTCAAAACAACTAGTTTATTTGGGGACAGCTCCACCTGCTAAATTTTGATGCAACATAAGTATGGCAACATGGGAAAAGCAAAACTTTGAATTCCCTGTAACTGAATGTGGTTTCTTCAGAGATACAAAAAACAGCTAACACTGGAAACTTTTAATCATCTCATAATTTATCTCTCCCTATCCTCAAGGTCACCACAAATAGGTTATCCAGTTTGAATACAATTAATCATTAGTTTGTTATTCATACACAGCTTCAAGGACCCTGGCTCCCCAAGCTAAACTCTGATTACTTGCCAATCACTTTCCCTAATATAAAAGTACTTGAGTCAAGACTAGAGAGATTGTACATATAATATTGGTTAATGCATCTGATACATAATGAGTGTCCAGTGAATGCCTTCCTTTTCTTGGTAGAAAACCAGGTTGTATACTAAGTACCAGCACTGTAGTATGTTGAAGGGAAGGGTATGCAAAGATGCCCGGTGATCTTAGATATTGTTCAGTGGTGCAGGGTATTTTACTTGTTGTTCTCTGGAAACTATAGGTATCCTAGAAGATTTTCTCTACTGAGACACTTTCAACCTGAATGGCTTCACCTTTGTTTATTTTACAAATTAGGGGTCTATTTAATATTTTCTTTGGGAGTTAATGGTTCTATTATACTGAAAATTCACCAATAACATCAACCTGTCCTATTTAGAGATGAAGAACCAGAGACTCAGAACATGTGCTCCCTCAAATGCACTTGTGTAAGAACTAGAGACAGCAGCATCATTAGAATTCATAGCTCATTCTTGTAGAGAATCTGTGGCAGTTCACATCCTCCTGACTCCACCTAATCAGGGCTGTAAAGGAAGAGTATGAATTATCTGTATCTTCTTCTCCTTACCTGAGAAATTCTAACATAGGAGGCTGCTTTGCCTGAATGAAGAGCAGACTCAGAGGGCGGGAGAATTAACACCCTATGGAAGCAAGCTTCACTCAATGAGTGTCAGATGTTGGTGTTTGATTACATGAACTTGCTTGCTCCTCGCAGGGGATAGCTCTGAGATATGTGTTCTGTACGATTTCTCTAGGATTATTCCTGTGAGATTAAGCTGTAGTTACCCACAGTGGTCATCTCCTCGATATTATATCACTTATCAACTGCCTTTCTTTTCTTAGTTTCTTTCTTTTCTTAGGATCATAGCACAAATAAATTACATTTAATAGAGTCATTATCTCTGGATGTTTCTGGGGGAATTCAAATGAAGACATCTCTTTTCTTTTTGCAGGGGGGAGGTTTGGAGTCTCACTCCATCGCCCAGGCTGGAGTGCTGTGGCACAGTCACAACGACACCAGGGTCCACCCTCTGGGCTCCAGAGATCCTTCCACCTTATCCTTCCAAGGAACCAGAAATGCAGGCATGTGCTACCAAGCCCAGCTAATTTTTTATGTACTGTAGGGACAATGTCTTGCCACATTGCCAAGGATGGTCTTGAATTCTCAGGCTCAGGCAATCCACTTGCCTTGGCCTCCTAAAATGCTGGGATTATGGGCTGAACCACTGAGCCCTGCCACCTCTTTAAAGAAATTATTTTAAAGGTGTGGGGTACAATTCAGAGTTAGGTATACAAATGGTCATTGTACAGGTCAAGTTTGGGCCTCATGTTTTTTCCAACATCACCTCATTTGAGATCAGGTTCCCTTATTGATGAAGTGTGCCTCCCCTGCTCCATCCCCTGGCAGTTTCCCACTTCTGCCCATCCCTTTCTAATAGTATTATGATAATTGTTCAGGGTGTACTTATGAGTGAGAACATGTGAAACTCAGTTCTTTGTTTCTGTGAAAGATCACTGAGTATTACAGACTCTAACTCCATCAAAGTTGCTGTGAATTTCATAATTTTGTCCTTCATTATAGGTGCATAATAGTCCATGGAGTACATGTACATTTTAAACAGTCTACTTTTGAAGGGCAGCACAGTTGTTTCTATGTTTTTTTCTATTGTGAATAGTGCTGCACTAAACATGTATTCACAGGTATCTATTTTATAGAATGATTTGAGTTCCTCCAGGGATAGTCCCAGAAGGGTGATTGCTGAGTTATATGGAAGGTCAGTTTTTAGATGTTTTAGAAATTGTCACACTGTTTTCCACAGAAAATAAACTAGTTTACACTCCCACTAACAGTGTAGAAGTGTTCCCTTTTCCCCATATCCTCTCCAGCATCTGTTGTTTTTTGAGTTAGTGATAATGGTCATCCTGACTGGAATTGGGTTGTACCTTAGTTTAGTTTTAATTGGCATTTCTTTGATGATTAGTGAGAATGAGCATGTTTTCATGTCCTGTTGGCTACTCGTATGTCTTCTTTTGAGATACATAAGACATCTCTTGACTTACCATATAGTGCTGACTTGAGTTAACTATTGGTGGGTGGGGCAAACTGTGAGTGAAGCAGTAGAAAAAGGTGCCACTTGGGCAGATCTGTCCCCCTCAAAGGACAGAAAACTCCATCATTTTAGCCTAAGGTCATTCCAATCTGACAACCCAACTATTCTATAACCCTATTACACTTTATGCCCGCCCCAACATTGCCATTATACTTTGGTAGCCTGAGTGTCTGAGTGTGCTCCGTCTTTCCTGGTTTATCATGGGATCCTCAAAGTCAGGGGCTTTGTCTCATTCAAGCAGCATATTGTACAGTGATTGGCACAGATGGTTCACCTGGTTGGTGGAAGCTAAGTGAATCACCTTCATTGCAAGCTGGTGACATGAGTCAAAAGTTCATCTAACTGGAGAAGCAGATAAAAAATAAGGTAGTTGCAGAGGATCAGGGAGAAGAGTTTAGCCATGAAGTTGTAAGAACTCACACACTATAAAATGTTTTAAATATAGGAGAAGCATTATGAAAGTGCTATTTAAGGAAGAAAATGCTGTGAAGCTACACTCAAAATAGTTCAGATTCTTTGAGCTTAAAGTCAAAGAGGCTGGCAAAAGGCCTCTGCTGTTATGAGTATGAGGGAATGGTTTGAGAGGAAGGGCAAAAGTCTGTGACCAAAAGAATGAACAGAAACGAACTGATGAGGGAAAAAAAAAACACCCACTTTCTACAAAATTTCAGCAGGAATTGCTAAATACTTATACGTAAAAAAAAGTTATCAGATTATATCTGTATGCTGCTTTCTTTTTTTATAATACTTAACTCAAAAGTTTGTAGCCACTGGGCAGTAAGATGTTATTGACAAAGGCAGGTCATCGAGAGTAGGAACTGCTGTTGGAAGCTTATTAACTGCTCTTGACAAGCTCAGTTTCATTGCTTTACATTTGTGATGACAGCAAACTTCTAATTGTAAAATGCCATTCAAATTCAGGAGAAGCCAGCACTCCCTACCTGCCAAAATCCTTACAAATACTCTTTTAGAAACACAAAGGCATATAAGTTAAACTTTAAAAGAGAAAGTAAATAAAAACTTCTGTATAAAATAAAATACTCATCATCACTTTTCTTTTTAAGATATTCAGTAGAAATTCAATGAAATTATCAGCTTAATTTTCACTTCAAATACTGAATCATAAAATTTTAAATTTAAAAAAGTGATTAAGGCAAGTGATTGTCAGCATTCTTAATTTTTATATGTCATATGAGGGAGCACATCATTGTTAGGCTTACATTGAATAGTAGGCCATATTTTATGTGTTCATTTAACTTTATTGTATTTTAAACACTCACTATGTGCATTATACTTTGAGATAATATAGGATGAATTGACTAACTAGATTGAGTTCAACAAATTTACCATACAAAATGACTGTGTAGAGATCAAGTCAAAATATCTCCTTAGCCAAGTCAAAATGGCCACATAAAAATGTCAATGTACATACACAACACTGAAGAATGCCCTAAGTACAAAACTGATGAGCTTTCAATGGCTTATAGATGAAAGGTGGGAAGGACTTGGTGAAGACAGTTATTTGTATTAACTGGGGTCATTTGGGAAGGCTTTGCTGAAGATGTGGCTTTAGACTTGGCCCTCGTATGGGATAACAAGTCTATCAGTAAGCAGGAGACTATGTGGAAGGTGCTGAGCACTGCCAAGGTGTTTTTGGATTGAATGGTGGACATATGGGTGTGAATTTGTGAAATACATGGGAACACTGGGGCTCAACGGCCGTGGCATTGCAATGACTCACCCCCCAAAAATGCCCAGCCTTATAAAGCACATGCACCTGTTCTATTTCAGAGCAGAGACTGAGTCATCATGGGGAACAGTTGGCTATGCTGTTACCAGTACACTCCAAAGCAATTATAGAATATTTATACCTGTTGGCAAAGAGAGATCAGGTGGCAAAGATCAGGATTCACTCCTTTATGAAGGAGTGTGTCTGAAGTCTGTTATCCTCTTGGGAACCACTTACAATGCAGGTGGAAAACTATAGAGAGAATTTATTTAAGAATATTAATAGGCCCTCGGTACTTCCATGAATAGATTGCCTTGTCCTCTGTACCAAGCGTGAAGGCATATTGAATGCATAACTTTACTGAAGTAAGTCTTTGCAACCACCCTGCTGTCAGTAACCCTAGTTTACAGATGATGAGAATAAGATTTGGGAAGCTGATGTGATTTTCCTACAGTCATACAGTCCAATAAAGGTGGGATTTGAATCCACCTGATTCTGACTCAAAATTCCATTTTGTCTAAACATCACCACATTTTAGGAGGAGCCAAGAGTTAGTATTCTTGTTGGAAGTTGCTAGCATTGGCATGGCACTTCAGTGTTTTGGATATGCAAAATACTATTATAACGAATTGTAAATTAAAAGTTCTCCTCTTAAATATTGTGTGTTCCTTATAATAACTCTGTAAGATAGGGTTGAAGCTAATGTTTGCCAAAAGTGCTGGGCACAAACAAAGTCACAGGTGAGGTAACTGGTGCATTGGCCCTAAACAAATACTCATTCTGCAAATGAAATATATGGAACAGTTCAATACATAATGAAAACAAAAGAGGATAGTGATGTGGAGGCTGAATTTGGGTTTTGGAAACTTGGAGATCCTGCCTGTTTGTATTTTTCCTCTTCCACTTACTGTCTCCCTCTGAGACATCTCAGTGGAAACCTGTGGTTTGAGGGGCTTTGGTTTCTTTTGATGCCTCTGATGGATCAGACACAGCCATCTTGGTTTAAGTTTTGTTTCCCTCCATCCACCTAAGCCTAACTTTGGTTCTTCAGGCTCATGTTCCCTGTTCTTTGGCTCTTGCCTTTGACTATGCTCTGTTAATTTTAATGGTTCAGCTTCATGATGTGTTGGTTAATGAATTGGCCTACACAGATGTTCACAGCAGGAGCAAGATTCTTTTCTGAAGGCATATGAGGAATCTTTATGTGACATTTTAATTTTCTTTTATTATTGAGGAGGTGTCTGTTGGCATAGGTCCCAGGTCTTTCACTTAATAAATTGAAAAATAAGCTCTGTATGTTAACCTTCTCATTCATAAAATGGAAATAATAATGGTAGCTGCCACCTTGGACTGCTTGATAATTAAATTAGTATTTCACATAGAGGACTTAAAGCAGATTCTGGTACATTAAAAACGTTCAGTATTCATTAGTAGTATGCATTAAAAAGTCTTAAAGGTTTTAGCTGCAATGAGTCAGTGTGATTCAGACACACGCCCCCCTCCC
>NW_006984243.1:0-666 GCF_000164805.1 Carlito syrichta | reverse complement strand
CATTGGACTCCAAGTTCCAACTGTTTTCACTGTATCCCTTAAAATAAGTTGGAGCTGTTCAACAAGAGATAGGTTGCCTAGCAGTTTTGAAGAAGACACAGAACACTGTGGGTGGATTTCTTTTCCCCTTGTTTCCAGTCCTCCTTACATGACAAAAATACATTTTCAATCTCAGTTTTTTAAAGTTGCATTTTATCTTTTATATTGATTTTTTTAAAAAATTAATACTTTTTAAATTTTAAAATTGTGGAGTACAGTTAAGGGTTAGATATACAAATTTGCATTGTGCAGGTACCCTTGTTGATGAGGTGTAACCACCCGTCCCAGACAGATGTTGACTACTGTTAATCCCACCTCCCTTCCTCTCCCTGCCCCTCCATATTTTTGAGTCACTGTCAATCCTTGACTTACAGTATTACGATAGTTGTTCAAGGTCCACTTATGAGAACATGTGATACTCAGATCTGTTTCTGTGAGAGATCACTCAGTACTATAAACTCTAATTCCATCCAGATTGCTGTGAAATTCATGATTTTGTTCTTTTCTACGGCTGCATAATATTCCACTGTGTATATGTACCACATTTCTTAAATCCAGTCTTCTTTTGATGGATGGCATGATTGGTTCCATGATCTTGTTATTGTGAACAAAGCTGCGATAACATAC
>NW_006984242.1:0-866 GCF_000164805.1 Carlito syrichta | reverse complement strand
GAATATCAAACACTCAGAAAAAAAGACAAATAATCCGGGTTAAAAAGTGGGAAAAATACATGATTGGACACTTCTCATAGAAGAGATGTGGAAACCCAGGAAACACATGAAAACGTGCTCAGCCTCACTCATCATCAAAGAAATGCAAAGGAAAACCACATTGAACTACCACTTAACCCCTGTAAGAATGGCCTTCTTTGATAACACAAACAATAACAGATGCTGGAAAAGATTTGGGGGAAAAAATGCATCTATACTACATGTGGGCAGAAAAGTAGAGCAACATCTTTGGAAATCACTGTGGCGGTTTATAAAGGGACAAGAAATTGACCTACAATGTGACCCTGTAATTTCCCTGTAGGGAATAAACCTGGAGGAACTCAGATCTTTTACAAAAAGATATCTGCACAAGCATGTTTATTGCAGCTCCAATCTCATTTGAAAGAAACATGATACCATGTTGCACTTGAAAGTTGGAATGGATAAAATAAATGTGGAACACACACAAAACGGAATATTATGCATCCATGAAAAGTGACAGGTATAAGGATTTTGCAGAAAGCTTGATGGATATGCATTAGGTCATTCTCAGTGAATTATAACGGAAACAAAGAATAGAGTTCCATATATTCTCCTGCAAGAACTGAACTTGATCAATTAGAGTGCTACAAGAAAGTGATTGGCAGTAGTAGAAAACTGTTTTGGGGTACGGGTGAGATTGGCTGTGGAGTTATATTGTTAAGGGAGGGAGGGGCATACCTCACCATCCAGGGACCATCCATAATCAGTGTTTGAATATTAAACTCTGAACTGTACCCCATATTGTGTAAAAATTAAAATTAAAATAAATACATAAGCAAAAGCTG
>NW_006984241.1:0-767 GCF_000164805.1 Carlito syrichta | reverse complement strand
TTCCTGCCCAGGCAGGTCTTGAACCTGCAGGCTCAGGCAATCCACTCACCTCAGTCTCCCAAAGGCATGGGATTACAGACTGAACCACCGAGTCCAGCCTTTCTTTCTTTTTTCTTTCTTTTCTTTCCTCACTAGGTTGTCCAGGTTCTCAAACCACTCAACTCGGGGTGTCCTCTTGGCCTAGACCTCCCAAACAGCTGCGATCACAGATTTTCCAGTTGGTTGACATCCTGGTCATTCTGCCTTGTCCTGAACTTTGGGCCAGAAGCAATCCTTCTGTCAAGGCCTGCCCTCAACCAAGGTTTTCTGGGTTTTGCTTAGGGTGGCAGTGGGAGTTTGCTATGGTTTCCAGCCTGGACTCAAGCTCCAGGTCTTGCACCATCTTCGCCTCTCAGCCTCCTTGATTGCCGAGCAGAGAGGTGTGAGACACCTGATCGTCCCCGCACCCACAGATGTTTGATAGTCACACCCTACCTTCCCCCAATGAGACCCCTGGGAGGAACAAGTGGATCCACCCTGGGGAGCAGGGTGGAGGGAGGGGTGTGCACCCCACCAGAGACCACCGCTGCACCGGGCACTCAGCCAACGGATGGTTCGGCAGGTACCTCTGGCTGCCCTCTCTGTGGTTCCAGGTCATCGGAAGGGAGTGGGCCTCTCTGTGGGCCACCGAGAGGGGTGTGGAGGTGGGACACGGGGACTCAGGCCTGTTATGACTGCTCTGGGAGGCCGAGGTGAGAGGATGGCCTGAGACCCCAGTTCAAGACCGG
>NW_006984240.1:0-1166 GCF_000164805.1 Carlito syrichta | reverse complement strand
GAGTAGCCGGAATTACAGGCACACGCTACACGCCAGGCTGGTTTTTTTTATTTATGTAGAGATGAGGTTTTACTGCCCAGGCGGGTCTCGAACCCGCAGGCTCAGGCAATCCAGTCACCTCAGCTTCCAAAGGTGCAGGATTACAGGCTGAGCCACCGAGCCCAGCCGAATGCATTTTTAAATGAATGAGCAAAGGCCAGAAAATATCTTTGGAGCACAATCTAAGTCTCTTACGCTACACTAGGTACCAGGAGCACAGTGAACAAGGTACAGTCCCTGTCCTGATTCTTAAGTAATATTTGAGATGGAATAAGAAGTAAAACAACAACTACAATGTCAGTGCCATATTATAGGTAAGATCAGAGTTGTCTGGGACACATTCAAAGGAAATGCAAGCTATTTCAGGTGAGCAGGAAAGTTTTATGGCATGGATTCATAATTCATTATAAATCCTACTAAACATGCACATTAGCACAATACTGTGTCAGTAGAAAACCCTGGTGACATGAAGAAGACTACACAAAAATGCATCCTTCATCATTTATTTACATGAGAGATTTCTAGTTTGATGTGTTCAAATGGCATGTGTGGAAATATCAGAGTTGTCAATTTAAGTGGCTCTAATATTCTCCATTACTTTCATTTGTTTCAACATTCCTTTGTGGGTTACATAGCTATTTATTTGTGTGTCACTTTTTGTCTTTATTATTCATCTTTTTTCATAAGCATCATTATCATCAGCATCACAGATGATTACTCCAAAAAATGATGACACTCAAATCTGGGCTCATGAAGGACTGTGAAAACACATAAGACACTTACTGAATTATTAGAACAACCTTGTTGAACAGGTATCTCATTCCTATTTGCAAATAGAAAACTGAGGCTTAGCAGGAGGTCCTTGCCTCCACTGTGAAAGACAAGGAGGTCCCAGGGTTTCTACCCACTTTTCCTGTGTGTTTGGAACTCTTGTCCAGGAAGGCTGCCCTCTCTCTTGTCATCTCTTTAATGAGTGGCTTAGAAAATCAGTACCTTTCTTTTCAGTGGTCCTTATCACTAATCCTCAGTCCCTGAAAAATCAGACACAAAGTTTTACCATTTTACAGGTTTTAGTGACAGCCCCTTGGCAGACAATAAATACTTTTACAAATTATGTCTGAAACAGA
>NW_006984239.1:0-830 GCF_000164805.1 Carlito syrichta | reverse complement strand
ATCAATTTGGCCCATCTAGTCGGTCGACTAGTTAGCTGGGTTAACTTGTTGACTGACAAGTTGTCCCACTAATTTAGGTTGGTTAACCAGTTTGCTGACTGGTGTGCTGACCTAGCTAGTCAGTCAACTCATTGGACGATAGTTAGCTGGCCTAACTCGATGGTTGACTAATTAGCTGAGCTAACTTTTCAGCTGACAAGTTGGTCGACTAGTCAGATGATTGGTTAGCTGACTTAACTAGTTGGCCGGCTATTTGGGCGACCGGTCATCTGACTTAAATAGTTGACTGGCACGTGAACTGACTGGTCAGTTGACTTAACTAGTCGATCGATGAGTGAAACAACTGGTCAGCTGACTTAACTAGTCAGACTTCAAGTGAGGCGACTTGTCAGCTGACTTAACTAGTCAGCCAGCGAGTGAGCTGACTTATCAGCTGACTTTAATCAGCTGGTGAGTGAGCCAACTGTTCAGAAGACTTAACTATTTGGCTGGAGATTGAGCCAATAGGTGAGCCATATTAACTAGTCAGCTGGCGAGTGGGCCTATCAGTGAGCTTCCTTAAATAGTTGGCTGGCGATCAAGTAGACTAGTGAGCTGACTTAATTAGTCAGCTGGCGAGCAAGACAACTAGTCATCTGACCTTTTGGCCTGCAAGTAAACTGACACTTTAGTTGACCTGTTGGCTGGTGAGCGAGTCGACTAGTTTTCTGACTGGTTGGCAGGCGAGTGAGTTGACTATTTAGCTGACCTAATGGAAAGTGAGTGAGCCCACTACTTAGCTGACCGGCTTGCAGAGTTGCTAGCCGACTAGTTAGCTAAGTAACTAGCTG
>NW_006984238.1:0-8878 GCF_000164805.1 Carlito syrichta | reverse complement strand
TGAGACATCTCAGTGGAAACCTGTGGTTTGAGGGGCTTTGGTTTCTTTTGATGCCTCTGATGGATCAGACACAGCCATCTTGGTTTAAGTTTTGTTTCCCTCCATCCACCTAAGCCTAACTTTGGTTCTTCAGGCTCATGTTCCCTGTTCTTTGGCTCTTGCCTTTGACTATGCTCTGTTAATTTTAATGGTTCAGCTTCATGATGTGTTGGTTAATGAATTGGCCTACACAGATGTTCACAGCAGGAGCAAGATTCTTTTCTGAAGGCATATGAGGAATCTTTATGTGACATTTTAATTTTCTTTTATTATTGAGGAGGTGTCTGTTGGGAAGGTTCCAGGTCTTTCACTTAATAAATTGAAAAATAAGCTCTGTATGTTAACCTTCTCATTCATAAAATGGAAATAATAATGGTAGCTGCCACCTTGGACTGCTTGATAATTAAATTAGTATTTCACATAGAGGACTTAAAGCAGATTCTGGTACATTAAAAACATTCAGTATTCATTAGTAGTATGCATTAAAAAGTCTTAAAGGTTTTAGCTGCAATGAGTCAGTGTGACTCGGACACACGCCCCCCTCCCCACTCACACACACATCATTCTTGAGTTGAAACTCTACTGATCAAAAGCTTTGTATTAAGAATGAATTGATCAATCTTTCCTGTTCATAAACAACCATGCTTAAATATTGAGAGTAGGCTGTTCTTGGTGGTTCAGCCTGTAATCCCAGCACTTTGGGAGGCCAAAGGAAGTGGTTTGCCTGAGTCTGAAGGTATGAGACTAGTCTGGGCACCTTGGCAAGACATCATCTCTACAATAAAAAAAATTACCCACATGTGGTAGTGTGAGCCTGTAGTTCTGGTATTTGGAAGCCTGAGGTGTAAGGATCGCGTGAGCCTCACAGGTTGATGCTGGGGTGGCCATGAGTGTGCCACTGCCCTCCAGCCTGGGTAACAGAGTAAGACTCCAACTCAAAAGAAAAAAATTATATATATATATGTTATATATATTAGTTTTTCTTTAGAAGGGGCATTGAAAATGTGTAGTGTATTTATAGGAGAACAATTGAGATTATGATTATGCTTCAGAACATGAGGACAAATGTTGGAAATTAAGGTGATTGAACTGGAGAAGAAAAACTTTTGTTGGGGACATATGGTTCTTAGGTGGAAGTAAAGCCAAGAGGGTCAGACAAGAAGGAATGAAGGACATATATATTTAGTATCTGCAATACATTAGGATATGTATTCCAATATACCGTCTACTCTAATCTTTATAACTGTCATAAAAGTGAGGAATTATTGTTCTTAATTTTACATAAGGGAAGCTGGGATGTCACCTGCTCAAGTCAGTCAGGAAAACTACAATTTCAGTGTAGTTTCATCGGACTCCAAGTTCCAACTGTTTTCACTGTATCCCTTAAAATAAGTTGGAGCTGTTCAACAAGAGATAGGTTGCCTAGCAGTTTTGAAGTAGACACAACACTGTGGGTGGATTTCTTCTCCCCTTGTTTCCAGTCCTCCTTACATGACAAAAATACATTTTCAATCTCAGTTTTTTAAAGTTGCATTTTATCTTTTCTATTGATTTTTTAAAAAAATTAATACTTTTTAAATTTTAAAATTGTGGAGTACAGTTAAGGGTTAGACATACAAATATGCATTGTGCAGGTACCCTTGTTGATGAGGTGTAAACCCCGTCCCAGACAGATGTTGACTACTGTTAATCCCACCTCTGTTCCTCTCCCTGCCTCTCCATATTTTTGAGTCACTGTCAATCCTTGACTTACAGTATTACGATAGTTGTTCATGGTCCACTTATGAGAACATGTGATACTCAGATCTTTGTTTCTGTGAGAGATCACTCAGTATTATAAACTCTAATTCCATCCAGATTGCTGTGAAATTCATGATTTTGTTCTTTTCTATGGCTGCATAATATTCCACTGTGTATATGTACCACATTTCTTAAATCCAGTCCTCTTTTGATGGATGGCATGATTGGTTCCATGATCTTGTTATTGTGAACAAAGCTGCGATAAACATACATGTGCAGGTATCTTTTCTATAGAGTGATTTGTGTTGTTCAGGGTATATTCCCAGTAGGGGGATTATGGGGTCATAACGGAGGTCGATATTTAGAACTTTTAGGAATCGCCACACTGATTTTCACAGAGGCTGCACTAGTTTACACTCCCATCAACAGTGTATAATTGTTCCCTTTTCACCACATCCTCTCCAGCATCTGTTATTTTTTGAGTTGTTGATAATGGTCATTCTGACTGGAGTTAGATGGTATCTCAGTGTAGTTTTAATTTGCAGCTTCTTGATGATTATTGAGATTGAACACTTCATGTGTCTGTTGGCCACTTGTATGTCTTCTTTTGAGAAGTATCTGTTCACATCTTTTGCCCACTTTGTAATGGGGTTGATTGTTTTTTTCTTTTCAGCACGTTTGAGTTCCCTGTAGATCCAAGATGTTAGGCCTTTGTCAGACATGGAGTTGGCAAATACTTTTTCCCAGTCTATGGGCTGTCTCCTTGCTCTCTGATGGTTTCTTTGCTTTGCAGAAGCTTTTCAGTTTAATGAGGTCCCACTTGTCTATCTTATCTCTTATGGCTTGTACATTTGTTTTTGCTCAGGAATTGGATGCCAGTTCAAACTTCCATAAGAGGGTGTCCTGCATTTTCTAAAGTTCTTATGGTTTGAGGTTTTACATTTAGGTCTCTGATCCATTTAGAGGTATTTATTGTATATGGGGTTAGATAGGGGTCTTGTTTGAGTTTTCTGCATGTGGTCAGTCAGTTTTCCCAGCACCATTTACTGAATAGGTTCTCCTCTCCCCAGTGGTTGTTGCTGGAGGGTTTGTTGAAGATGAGTTGGTTGAGAAATTGTGGTTTTGCTTCTAGAATCTCCGTTCTATTCCATTGGTCTATATGCCTGTTTTTGTACCAATACTAAGCTGTTTTGATTATTGTAGCTTTATATTAAAGTTTAAAGTCTGGTAATGTGATATCTCCTGCTTTTTTTTGCTGAGTATTGTTCTGGCTATTCTTGTTCGTTTGTATTTCCATATAAATTCCTGTATTGTCTTTTCTAGATCTGAGAAGAATGTTGCTGGTAATTTGATGTGTACTGCATTAAATCTGTAGATTGCCTTAGGTAAGATGGACATGTTTACAATGTTGATTCTTCCAATCCATGAGCTTGGAATATTTTTCCACTTTGTGTCATCTTTGATTTCTTTGAGTAATGTTTTTTAATTTTCATTGTAAAGGTCTTTCACGTCGCTGGTTAGGAACATGCCAAGATATTTCATTGTTTTTCTGGGTATTGTGAATGGGATTGTGCTTTTTATTTGTATTTCTGTTTATTACTGGTGTAAAGAAATGAAATCATCTTTTGCACATTTATTTTATATCCTGAGACTTTGCCAAAGTCCTTTATCAGTGTAAGGAGGTTTTTGACAGATTCTCTTGGGTTTTCAAGGTACATGAGCATGTCATCTGCAAAGAGAGATAACTTAACTTCCTATTTTCCTATTTGGATACCCTGATTGCCTTCTCTTTTCTAATTGCACTTGCCAAGACTTCCAATACTATATTGAACAGGAGGGGTGAGAATGGGCATCCTTGTCTTGTTCCAGTTTTCAGGGAAAATGGTTCCAATTTTGTCTATTTAGGAGTATGCAGGCTGTGGTTTCTCATAGATGACTTTTACTAGTTTAATGAGGTCCCACTTGTCTATCTTATCTCTTAGGCCCATGTATTTGTTTTGGCTCAGGAACTGGATGCCAGTTCAAACTTCCATAAGGGTATGTTCCACATATGCCTAGATTTTTGAGGTTTTTTATCAAGAAGCGGTGCTGTATTTTATCAAAAGCTTTTTCTGCATCTATTGATATAACTATGTGGTTTTTGTTTTGACATCTGTTTATGTATTTAATTACATTTATTGTCTTACAAAGATTGAACCAGGCTAGCACCCCAGGGATGAAGTCTACTTGGTCATAATAGATGATTTTTGAGGTATTGTTGAATCCCATTTCTAGGATCTTGTTGAGAATTTTAGCATCTATGTTCATCAAAGTTATTGGCCTGTAGTTAACTTTCTTTGTGGGGGCTTTACCTGGCTTAGGTATCAATGTGATGCTAACTTCATGAAATGATTTGGGGAGAGTTCCATCTTTCTCAATCATCTGGATTACTTTAAGTAGGATTTGTATGAGCTCCTCTTTAAATGTCTTGTAGAATTCTGCTGGAAAGCCAATTGGTCCAGGGCCTTTTTTTTTTTTTTTTTGGTAGGTAGTTTTTTTTATTACATAGTTAATTTCCTTGATTGTTATTGGTCAATTTAGGGTTTCGATTTCTTCTTGCTTCAACCTAGGCAGATTGTGTGATGTCAGAAAGTCCTCCATTTTCTTAAGGTTTTCAAGTTTGTTTCCATACAAGTGTACATAGTACTCTCATGATGTTTTGCATTTCTTCAGGGTCAGATGTAACTTCATCTTTTGTGCTTCTGATTGTGTTTATCTGGGCTTTTTCTCTCTTTTTCTTGGTCAGTGTAGCTAGTGGACCATGAATCTTTTTTATCCTTTCAAAGAATGAGCTTTTTGTTTCATTTATTTTTTGTATTATCTTTTTGTCTTCTATGTCCCGGATTTGGGGTTTTATTTTCGTGATCTGTATTCTTCTGCTGAAGTTAGGGTTTTGGTGGTCTTTATTTTCCAGCTTCCTTTTTTCAAATTGGAGGTCTTCCCTTTTAGGAAATCTGTCAAGATGTGATTGATTTTCACTGAGATGTCTGCATTAATTTCATCTAAGGGAACATTTCTGGGCAGTGAGCAGTTCAATATGGGCTTTGCCTTTTTGGACCTTGACTCCACAGATAAAACTGAAACATTGAAAGATAGTTTTGATCATTCATACAACCACATTATACTGGTGGAAAATGTCCAAGGCCTCTGAGAAGTGAAAATAAAGACTGCAAAGTAAACCAGAGTTATCAGACTTCTCTAAGTGACCCTACCTTTCTTTGTTCCTTGCTACCTGAATTTATACTTTGCCAGAATAACAGGGGTTTTCTCCTTGTATTGACTTTAGTTTTGTCATTCCTATGTTGAGGAAATTGAATTAAATATTCTTGAAAGTTTATTCCCATACATATATTCTGCTTCTGAGATTTAAACTGAAATAATGTATACTTTTTTCTCCCTTCCTTTCTTTTCCTCCCCTGCCTCTTCCCTCCCTCCGTTTTTTTCCTACCATTTTTCTTTCTATATTTATTTTTTTATCAATCTTTGACATATAGAATAAATTCTAAAAAACCTTAATAAGAAAAAAACAATAAAACCTTGAAGTGTGTAGCTTCTAAAACAAGCTGGCACTTTACAAAGAAAATAAACAATTCTCGCTTAAGCAAAACAGCAAAATTATAGATTGCAGCTATCATCAAAAATTTGGTGCCCCAGATGGAGGGCTGTCCCACCCCAAATTAAAAATTGGACAGCTTCCCACAGATGACTGAGACATAAATAGCTCGCTCCATTCTCCTTTCACCACAGCCATGCCATATTGCTCTCTTATAAAAGAAGTAAAACTGGTCCATGTTAGCATCAGGGCAAAAGAGACTTGTTTTTTAATTTTTTTTAGCTGTGTGTCTGTGTCTGTGTGTAGTGGTAGTCTCACTCTGTTGCCCAGGCTGGAGTGTAGTGGCATGATCACAACTCACAACAGCTTCAACATCCTGGGTACAGGCAAGTCTTCTGCTTCAGCCTCCTAAGTAGCTGGAACTATGCAGGGACTTGCCAGCACATCCAGCTAATTTTTTGATTGTTTGTAGAGTCGCAGT
The DNA here is from genome assembly GCF_000164805.1 of Carlito syrichta. Taxonomy (NCBI): domain Eukaryota; kingdom Metazoa; phylum Chordata; class Mammalia; order Primates; family Tarsiidae; genus Carlito; species Carlito syrichta. Next base: position 3,026 of record NW_006984238.1, on the reverse strand, counting down.
TTCATCATGTTGCTCAGAATGTTCTCAATCTCTTGGTCTCAAGTGATCCTCCTGCCACAGCATCCTGAAGTATTAGGATTACAGGCATAAGTCACTATGCCCAGCCTTGTTTTACAGATAGTTTTAATAGAATTTTGAAGTGGTAAAATTAATACATGCTATTGTAGAATGTTTCATATAAAAGAAATAAGAAAATGGGAAGAATCTGCAGCTCTACTGTCCACCTATAACTGCAGTTAACATACTGGCATATGTACTTCCATTCTTATTTTCATATATAGATAAGAAAAACAATTTTAACCTGTATGCAACATTTCGTGAGCCTCCTCATATTAATGTTATCATAAAAATTATTTTTTATTTTTCTTTCAAAAACCACATTATCGAGGCATGACTGATATACAAAAGGCTACAGATATGTAATGTATGTATTTGATGAATTTGGAGATAAATACATTCCTTGAAACTATCACCACAAAAAAATGCCATACACATATCCATTACCTCCAAAAACTTTCTCCTGCCTTCCTATTATACTATTTTTTGTAGTAAAAATACTTAACATAGGAACTAACTTTTTAGTGAGTTTTTAATACCGCTAATGCTTGAACAATATATATGTGAATGATATGTGTTTAATTTTCAATCCTCCAAAACTTAATAGTCTACTGTTGAACAGTAGCCTTATTGATAACAAATGCCATTGACTGAACACATATTTTCTATGTTATATGTATTAAATACTTGGCTCCTACAATAAAGGTAGAAAAAATGCTTATTTTTTAAGAAAATTGTAAAGCAAAGGAAATATATTCACTACACATTCAATGGAAGTGGATTATCATAAAGATCTTCCTCTTCATTGTCTGCACCTCATGTAGGCTGAGAAGAGGAGGAAAAGAAGTTGGTTTTCCTGTCTCAGGGTGGCAGAGATGGAAGAGTTGGAGGAGATGTAAGGGGAGGTAGTAGAAGCAAGAAAGGCAGGCACACTCAGTGTAATTGTATAGAAATATATTATCATTTCTTTCTGATACTTTTGCATTTCTCTAAAAAAATGTTTCTATGTGATACTAATTATTCTTCTACCATTCCCTTTAGCTTCAATGCCGACTTCATGGAAGAGCCCTTCTTGTCAAAGAAGTCAAAAGCTGTCTTGAATAATAGAAGCCCTTCTGCCAGATTTCCTAATGTCGTTTTGTTTTCTGGCCCTGTTTCTACAGTATCTTCTTCCTCATTGTCTGGCATTGGTTTGGAAGCATTCATCTTCATTAACCCATCTTCTGTTAATTACTCTGGTGGAGTGTCTACTGACTGTAATTTTTCTAGTATTCATGTCTTGAAGTCCTTCTGTCCCCATTTTTTTCTGCCATATACACAATCTCTTTTATGATTTCCTTGACTAGCTCTGCTGTAAATCCTGTGAAGTAATGCACAACATCTGGATAGAGTTTTTCTTTAGCAGCAATTTATTATTTGGGGCTTTATGGCTTTCACAGATTTTTCTGTAACAGGGATGGCATCTTCAATAACGTAATCCTTCCAGACTTTCATGATGTTCTCTCTATTGGGGTTCTCCTCCACAATATTGAAAATCCTTTCCCTTCAGTACCTGTGTAATGAGCCCTAGGACCATTGATTTACAGGCTGAAATAGAGACATTGTGTTTGGGGGCAAGTAGAACACTGATGCTTTCAGTATTGAAGTCATGAGGTTCTGGATGGTCAGGGACATTGTTCCATAGGAAAAGAACGTTAACATGTACTGCCTTCCTGGCAAGGTATTTCTGACTTCAGAGACAGAAGTATCAATGAAGCCAATCCAGAAAAAGATTTTCATGGTCTAGGCCTTCTTGTTGTACATCCAAGATTGACAGCTGGTGTTTCTCTTTACCCATCAAAACTCCAGGGTTAGCAGCTTCATAAATTAGGGCAGTCATGGTCATAAACCTGACTGCATTTACACCTAACAGCAGAGTTGGCCTAGCCCTTCCTGCCTTAAATCCCGGTGCTTGCTTTTCCTACTTACTAATAAATGTGTGTGTCTTCCCCCCTGTTCCCAGAATAGTACACTGACATCTACATAAAAACCTGTTCAAGTAGATGTTCTTTCTCCTCAGTGGTTTCCTAATGGACTCTGGGAACTTGTCTACTGCCTGTTGGCGAGCAGAACCTGCTTATCATGTTATTTTGACATATTTTACTCCAAATCTGTTTCTAAAATTATCAAACAAACGTTTGTTGACATTAAATTCTTTTTTTTTTGAGTTGGAGTCTCACTCTGTTGCCCAGACTGGAGTGCAGTGGCCGCTCCCGGCCACCGCAGCCTCGACCTGCTGGGCTCCGGCGATCCTTCCACCTCAGCCTTCCGAGTAGGCGGAATTACAGGCATGTGCTACCACCCCCGGCTGATTTTTTTGATTTACTGTAGAGATGAGGTCTTGCTGCCCAGGCGGGTCTCGAACCCGCGGGCTCAGGCAATCCACTCACCTCAGCCTCCCAAAGGCACGGGATTACAGGCTGAGCCTCCGAGCCCAGCTAAATTCGTTTTTTAAAATTTGGATTCTTACTCTGTCACACAGACTGGAATGCAGTGGCACACTCATGGTCACTACAGCCAGGACCAACTGGGTTCCGGCAATCCTTCCACCTCAACCTTCCAAGTAGCTAGGACTGCAGGTGTGTGTCACCACACCTAACTATTTTAAAACGTTTACTGTAGGGATGAGGTTTAGCCAAGTTGCCCAGGCTGGTCTTGAACCCATGGGCTCAGGCAATCCTCTCATCTTGGCCTCCCAAAATGCTGGGTTATAGATTTAAGCCACCTTGCCTGGCTGGCCTTAAATTTCTTATCTTGAAATCCTTCACCTTCTTTTTGCTCTAAGTTGTCATACCATGTCTTCATTATTCCTCAAATTATGAGAGTCTATAGGTATGCCTTTCTTGTAGCAATACCACACCCACATAAAATCTTCATTTTCAATGCAAGATAAAAAGTAGCTCATGGTCATGGGCAGTGGTTCAAACCAG
>NW_006984237.1:0-803 GCF_000164805.1 Carlito syrichta | reverse complement strand
TTTAATGTGTAACATGGGATACATTTTGTAGGTAGGGGGGTCAGTAAAAAAAAATCTATATAAGCTTGTAAGAATTGAATAAAAATTGGCAGAGTCTTGAACTCTCCCCAGGAAGAAGGATCCTGTCATGTTCGTCTTTTCTTTTTTGCCCCTTCCCGATTCCCCCATCTCAAGCCCTGATTCTCTCCTGGAGCTGGACTCCAGCAGTAATCCAGTGCCATCAGGTCATCTATGAAAAAAAGATCTGCTACCCAGCCATCACTGAATTATTTTTTTCAAGAGGGTAGATAGAATTGAATCCAGTAAGGGGCCATCTAGGTCAGGCATGAGTGAAGTTGCAGCTTGTCCTCTATCTCCTATTGCTGATGATCCTACAGCTCTGCCATCTCCCATCTTCTCTCCTTCCTCCAGTCAGTAACTCTTCTGGCCTACTCACAATGCCAGCCTCTGGATGCCAGTTGTTGTACTGGACTGTGCTACTATACTTTTCAAGGTATTGTACTATATGATTAAAAATGCTTTGTTTTTTGTGTTTATTTGTTTTTAATGTCTTATTTGTGTGTAAAGTATTATAAACCTATTATGGCACAGTAGTATATAGCCAATTGTGTTAGTTGGATATGTAAGCTAACTTTGTTTGACTTACAAACAACTTGGACTTATGAATGTATTCAGAATGGAACTCGTTTGTATATAGGGTACTTACTATATTAGTCAAGGTTCTACAGAGAAACAACCAATAAGACGTGTATGTACACACACACACACACACACACACACACACACGCGGCGGGGAGGATTAT
>NW_006984236.1:0-873 GCF_000164805.1 Carlito syrichta | reverse complement strand
TCTGGAAATAGCAAATGTTGGCAAGGATGTACAACCATGGAATTCTCGGCTCTGCTAGTGGGAGCAGATATGGTTTTATACTTTAGAAGATAGTAGCCAGGCTCGGTGGCTCAGCCTGTAATCCCACACCTATGGGAGGCTGAGGTGAGTGGATTGCCTGAGCCCACGAGTTCGAGACCCGCCTGGGCAGCAAGACCTCATCTCTACAATAAATCAAAAAATCAGCCGGGCATGGTAGCGCATGCATGTAATTCCGGCTACTCGGAAGGCTGAGGCGGAAGGATCGCCGGAGCCCAGCAGGTCGAGGCTGCGGTGGCCAGGAGCGGCCACTGCACTCCAGTCTGGGAGACCGAGTGAGACTCCAACTCAAAAAAAAAAAAAAAGAAAGAAAATAGTGAGGTATTACGTAGTGTCACTTTGACCTGGAAATTTCTCTTCTAGAAAAACTCTGTAAAAATACATGTTTATATACACTAGGGTGTGTGTACAAGAGTTCAACAAGAGTTCAGAATGATCCTGGCCTCATAGAAAGAGTTCAGAAGAATGTCATCCTTTTTACAATTTTTGTTGTGGTTTAAGAAGACATGGTGCTAGCCGGGCTCGGTGGCTCAGCCTGTAATCCCGCGCCTTTGGGAGGCTGAGGTGAGTGAATTGCCTGAGCCCGCGGGTTCGAGACCCGCCTGGGCAGTGAGACCTCATTTTTACAATAAATCAAAAAATCAGCTGGGTGTGGTGGCGCATGCCTGTAATTCCGGCTACTAGGAAGGCTGAGGCGGAAGGATCGCTGGAGCCCAGCAGGCCGAGGCTGCGGTGGCCGGGAGCGGCCACTGCACTCCAGTCTGGACGACAGAGTGAGACTCCAACTCAAAAAAA
>NW_006984235.1:0-4968 GCF_000164805.1 Carlito syrichta | reverse complement strand
ATCTACAGATTCAATGAAATAACCATAATGTTAGCATCCTTCTTCTCAGACATGGAAATTAGAATAAAAAATTCATACGAAACCATAAACAATCCTGAATAGCCAAAGAATCTTATCAAAAGAAACCAAGAAGGAGCTATTACACTTCCAGACTTCAAACTTTACTATATGTTTACAATAATCAACACAGACTGGTATTAGTACAAGAATAGTTCCATAGGACAATGGATCAGGACAGAGAATGAATCCTCAAATTCTCAACCAACTTATCTTTGAAAAAACCTCCAAGACCCATGGGTTATTGGAGAACATATTCAGTAAATGGTGCTTGGAAAAGGCTGGCAACATGCAACAGATTGAAACAGGATCCCTATCTATCACCATATACCTTAACTCTAAATGGATCAATGACCTAAATGTAAATCACCAAATTGTAATAATCTGAGAAAACGCAGGAGACACCATTAGTGAAACTGGAACTGGAAACTAATTCCTCTTCAGAGCCCTAAATACCCATGCTTTAAGAAGTAAATTAACAAGTGGGATCTCATCAAATTAATATACTTCTGCAAAAGAAAAGAAACTGTCAGAAGAGCAGGGATACAGCCAACAGAATGGGAAAACGATTTGCCACATATATATCTGTAAAAAGGCATAACATCTAGGATATACAAGAAACTCAAACACTCAGCAAAATCAGACAAACATTCCTTTGAAAAGTGTACAAAATACGTGATTGGACACTTTTCATAAGAAGAGATATGGGCAGCCAGCAGACACATGAAAATTTCTCAACCTGACTTATCATCAAAGAAATACAAAAGAAACCACTTTGAAATACCACATACTCCATGTAAGATTGGGATCATTAATAAAACAAACAATCACAGAAGCACGTCAGGACTTGTGAGGAAATAAATGCTTCTACACTGCATGTGGACTGAAAAGTAGAACAAGACCTTTGGAAAACAGTGTGGTGGTTTATTTTGGTACAAGATATTGACATACTATGTGACTCAGTAATTCCCCTGTAGAGAATATACCTGGAGAAATTCAAGTCATTTTACCAAAAATATACCAACACCAGTAGGTTTTTTGCAGCTCTAATCACAATTGCAAAAAAACATCGTCCCAACTATGTTGCCAATCAAAGCTGGAATGGATAAAATAAAAGTTGAATATACACAGTGGAATATTATGCAGCCATAAAAAAGGATAGATAGAAGGATTTTGCAGAACATTTGATGGATATGAGGTAGGTAATTTTCAGTGATTTATTACAGAAACTAAGAACAGAGTTCCATATGTTCTCACTCATGAGCTTAACTTGATCACTTATAGTGCTGTAAGATAGTGATTGGCAGTAGTGAAAGCTGTTTAGGGGAGGGGTAAGATTGGCAGTGGAGGGATATTGCTAAGGAAAGGAGGGGTATACCTCATCAACCAGGGACCCTGCATAATCAATGTTTGTATATTTTACTCTGAATTGTACCCTACATTTTTTTTTAAAAAAAAATAAATAATTAAATACATGAAAATTAAAACATGCAATTGACTTTATTTGCTTCTTCTATTTTTTATTTTTATTTTTTACTTTAAAAACTGGTTACAATTCAGGGTTTGGCCAAGAATTGTTTATTATGCAGGAATTGATTTTTTAACAATTGGAAAATATTCCAAAAATAACTCCTTTTCCTTTTAATACGTTGAAATACATGGTGTAATTCTGCCTTCAAAATTGACAGGTAAAGGTTTTCTCACGTAAATTCTGAATGGTTTAGTCTGCCTACATTGAAACTTGTTAAGATTCCAGATCAATATCATTGTTAGAAACTTGAACCTTGAGGTTCAGTGCAAGTAAGTGCTATTCATAAGGCAGAATGCAAATAAATCTTTAAAATGTTAGAAAATAAAACAGTATCATTATTCAATACAGCTTTCTTCATTCTTAAAATTCATGTACTTTTCTAGGTTCCTTGTGTACTTTCTGATTGTTAATTTTGATTAAATGTTATACATGTGCAATCCTTAGAGAAAGGTTTCCCTTATATATTTGAAGAAAATATAAAATCACATTCCCTTTATATTTTAACTCAATTTATATTTTTAAAAGTGTATTTCCATTGAATACCCTAGTATTTTCTCTACCGTAGACATAATGCTGTATTTTGAAACAAAGTACCCGATTAATCTGGCACTTATAATCACAAGCATTTACAATGAGACACACAGAAAAAAGAAAATTTGCGGCCCAATTTATATAAAACCAAAATAACATGGAGATTTACAAAGTAGTAAGTATTTGAGCTCTTCATTAGTATAAAAATTTAGGTAATTGAAAATTCTGGAAAATTGATTATGATCTTAGCAAAAGCAATGTTCAAATCCTGTAGGAAAAACTCAAAAGGTGTTACAAAATACTAAAAACATCCAAATGTTTCTAAACTAAAGAAAGTGATAAAATATTATTTGGTTGTGCTATACCAAGCTCCAACAGGAATCTGTGATCATAATAATAAAAAGATTACTTCGTGGGCAACCCCCTTAAGTCCCCTCCCAGTTTGTGTGTTTCTCGGTCCTCTCAATAAAAGACTGCTTTAAAAAAAAAAAAAAGACTACCTCGTTCAGTGGGATTCTTAAATGGTCATTTATCCCTGGAGAATTTTTTGGATATGTTCACCATATTAACACATGGTTCTCTTCACTTCTTGGGAATGAAATTCCCCATATATACCACATTTGGCAGAGTAGTGTACACAAGTACTTGAAGCCTAAGTTTTGCTCAGTAGTCAAGGTCCCTCTAATCATGATGTCAAAGTTCTGAGGCTGATGTCATTAATGGCAATTTGACATGCTTGTTTCCCTCACTTTACTTACCTCTTTTAATCTGAAAATTAGAATTTTAGTCAATCTACAGATTCAATGGTATAATCATTAAGTTAACATCATTCTTCTTACAACTGGAAATTACAATAAAGGATTCAAAGCAAACCACAAACAATCATGAATAGCCAAAAGAATCTTATCATGAGAAACAAAGCAGCAGTTATCGCAGTTCCAGAATTCAAACTTTTCTATATTTTACACTAATCAACACAGCCTAATATTGGTACAAAAATAGGTCCATAGGCCTAGGGATCAGAAGAGAGAATGTAATCCTCAAATTCTCAACCAACTCATCTTTGAAAAAACCTCCAAGATCCACTGGGTAATGGAGAACATATTCAGTAAATAGTGCTGGGAAAAGGGTGGCAACATGCAAAAGATTGCAACAGGCACACTATCTATCACCATACACATTAACTCTAAATGGATCAAAGACCTAAATGTAAAACACCAGATTATAATAATCTTAGAAAACGCAGGAGACACCATTAGGGAAACAGGACCCAGAATCTAATTCCTCTTCAGTGCTCTAATACTCATCCCTTAAGAAGTAACTTAGACTAGTGGGATCTTATCAGATTAATATACTACTACAAAACAAAAGTGACCGTCAGAAGAGCAGGGATACAGCCAATAGAATGGGAAAACCATTCTCCACCTATATATTTGTAAAGAGGCATAACAACTAGGATCTACAAGAAACTCAAACACTCAGTAAAATCAGACAAACATTCCCTTTGAAAAATGTTCAAAATATGTGATGGGACACTTTTCATAAGAAGAGATATGGGCAGCCAGGAAACACAAGAAAATTGCTCAGCCTCACTCGTCATAAAAAAAAATGGCAAAGGAAACCACTTTGAAATACCACATGCCCCCTGTAAGACTGGTCATCATTAATAAAACAAACAATAACAGATGCAGGTCAGGATTTGGGAAGGAATAAATGCTTCTACACTGCATATGGAATGAAAAGTAGAGCAACATCTTTGTAAACATTGTGGTGGTCTGTAAACGGGCAAGATATTGACCTACCATGTGACTCAGAAATTCCCCTGTAGAGAATATAACTGGAGATCAAAAAAGTTTTACCAAAAAGATACCTGCACCAGTATGTTTTTGGCAGCTCTAATCACAATTCCAAAAATACATGGTACCAACTATGTTGCCCAACAAAGCCGGAATGCATAAAATAAATGTGTTATACACACAGTGTAATATTATGCAGCCATAAAAAAGGACAGATAGAGCCGCGCTCGGTGGCTCAGCCTGTAATTCCACGCCTTTGGGAGGCTGAGGTGAGTGGATTGCCTGAGACCGCGGGTTTGAGACCTGCCTGGGCAGCGAGTCCTCATCTCTACAATAAATCAAAAAATCAGCCGGGCGGCCAATGCACTCCAGTCTGGGTGACAGAGTGAGACTCCAACTCAAAAAAAAAAAAAAAAAGGACAGATAGAATGATTTTGCAGAACGTTTGATGGATATATGGTTGGTCATTTTCAATGATTTATTACAGAAACAAAGAACAGAGTTTCATATGTTCTCACTCATGAGCTGAACTTGATCACTTATAGTGCTGTAAGAAAGTGATTGACAGTAGTGGAAAACTGCTTAGGGGGAGGGGTGAGATTGGCATTGGAAGGCTACTGTAAGGAAGGGAGGGGCATACCTCATCAACCAGGGTGCCTGCAAAATCAGTGTTTGTATATCTAACTATGAATTGCACCCCACATTTTTTTAAAAAAACAAAATAAATAAATAAATAAATGAAATTTAGAATAATGAAAATTCTCGAAAATTGATTATGATCTTAGGAAAAGCATTGTTCAAATCCTGTAGAAAAAAATGCTAAAAGGCTGTTACACAATACTAAAACACCCAAAAGTTTCTAAACTAAAGAAAGTGCTAAAATATTATTTGGTTGTGTTATAACCAACCTCCAACAGGACTCCATGATCATAATGATAAAAGACTACATCGTGGGCAATCCCCTCAAGCGCCCTCCCAGTTTGGGAGTTTCTCAGTCCTCTCAATAAAGACTGCTTTAAAAAAAAAAAAAAAAACTACCTCGTTGATAGGATT
>NW_006984234.1:0-613 GCF_000164805.1 Carlito syrichta | reverse complement strand
GGGATTGCATTGATTCTGTAGAGGACTTTGGGTAATATGGTCATTCTAGCAGGAGATACTCCTTATAGAAGTTGAAACTGGCAGCCAATTCCTAATCTCTCGGTGACCTGCACTGACCAAGGGGGGGTTAGGACCGCACTGGTGAACCAGAACAGAGAGAAGAAACCACACGGAGGCAGCTCTTCTGGGAACAGTCTGGCCAAGACTGAAGCCAATTTTATTCAAACTTTTTCCAACTTATCTATGATTTTTTCTATAATCTCCAGCAGTGTGACAATTACTTGCTGGGGGTGTACAAGTTCATTGATGTATAACGCGCTTTACAAATCATGTACCATCACAAGACTTTCAAGTTCCCAGTGAACAATTACAATTCCATGATGTATGAATCACAGGTGCACAATTTCAATACAGATTGTTCAAAATGTTTTCCACAATGTTCAATAAATCATTCATATTATACTCTATGTTCTAAACCCTGATTAAAAAACTTTCCAAGTTAACTCTAAGTTCAATCCAATTTTACTAACTTATAATATTTTTGACGATTAATATTATTAACTTAACACTTTACTATAATCTATAAAGTTTACTTAAATGACTTAATTTTATT
>NW_006984233.1:0-864 GCF_000164805.1 Carlito syrichta | reverse complement strand
GTCATTATGGTCACAGTGTCTGTTGTAGCTTGGTTATAGCACAACCAATAATATTTTAGACTTTCTTTAGATTAGAAACTTTGGTTGTTTATAGTATTACTGAACAGCCTTTGAGCAGTTTTTCTCTCAGGATTTGAACATAGTTTTATCTAAGATTAAAGATAATATTCCAGAATTTTCAATTATCTAATTTTTCTACTACTGAGGAGCCCAAATACTTACTTCTTTGTAAATCTCCATGTTATTTTGGTTTATAAATATTGGGTCCCAAATTGTCTTTTTTGGGTGTGCCTGATTATAAATGCCTGTTGATTAATGGTATCAGATTAATCTGAGACTTTGTTGCATAGTACAGCATTATGTCTTAGGTAGGGAAAATACTAGGTGATTCAATGGAAATACACTTGTAAAATATAAATTGGTTTAAAATATAAGGGGAATGCGATTTAATACTTCCTTCAAATATGTAGGGGAATCTTTTCTCTATCGGTGCATTTCTTTAACATTTAATCAAAATTAACTAGCAGAAAATAGAGTGCAGCAAGAAATCGTACACAGATTTTAAGAAAGGAAATAGCTGTATTAAATTATGATACTGCTTTATTTTCTAAAATTTTTAAGATTTATCCTGCATTCTGTGTTCCAAATACCATTTAGGTACTCTGATCCTCAAGTATCAGTTATCTAAGGATGATATTCATGTGGATTCTCAACAAGTTTACATTTATGCAGAATAAAACATTCAGCATTTGTGTGAGACATAAAGTAGTTTCAATTGGGAAGCAATATTATAGTATGTAAAAGGAAAAGGAGTTATCATTGGTGTAGTATACACTTAATTATCAATCCCTTCATAATGAACAT
>NW_006984232.1:0-3797 GCF_000164805.1 Carlito syrichta | reverse complement strand
CGTTATCCCAGCATATCTTGCCTGCAGGGGTTTCAAGGACTGAAGTCATGGATCACCTCCAGCCCAGTTGTTGTGATGTGCTATGTTCTTCATGGAGGCCATGGCGACAGCAGTGACTGATGTGTCTGTGCTGCAGTGGCTGTCTAGACCGCTGTGATGCCCCAGTAGTGGCAACGGCCTAGCTCCATATGAAGAACAGGCTGTGATGTTGGGGTCCGCAGTCCTTGGGGAGAGAGCCAGAGACCCACTGCAGTTCTCCTTTGCAGAGGGTTTCATAGACCAGGTTGCCCCATCACCATCTCTGCCTCCAGTAGAAGCTCCGTACCCTAGGAGACAAGATTCCAATTCCAATAATAAATCTTAAAAATTTTAGAAAACAAAACATTATCGTAATTTAATACACCTTTTTCCATTCTGAAACTTTTTGTACATTTTGTTCGTGCACTCTGTATTTTCTGCTTGATTAAATGTTACAGAAGTGCAATTCTTAGAAAAAAGTTTTCCTTATATATTTGAAGGAAATATAAAATCACATTCCCTTCATATTTTAACCCAATTTATATTTTTAAAAGAGTGCTTCCATTGAATCCCAAAGTATTTTCTCTACCTGAGACATAATGCTGTACTCTGCAACAAAGTGTCCGATTATTCTGATACTGTTAATCACCAATCATTTACAATGAGATACACAGAAAAAAGAGAATTTGGGGCCCAATATATATAATCCAAAATAACATGGAGATTTACAATGTAGTAAGCATTTAGGTTCTACATTAGTATAAAAATTTAGATAATTCAAAATATTGCAAAAGTGATTTAGATCGTAGCAAAAACAATGTTCAAATCCTGTAGGAAAAACTGCTCAAAGGCTGTTACCCAATACTCAAAACATCCAAAAGTTTCTAAACTGAAGAAAGTTCTAAAATATTATTTGGTAGTGCTATAACAAAGCCTCAATAGGACTCCGTGACCATAATAATAAAACACTACCTCTTGGGTAAACCCCACAGGTCCCCTCCCAGTTTGGAGGTTTCTTGGTCCTCTAAGTAAACACTGCTTTAAAAAAAAAAGACTACCTAGTTTAGAGGATTCTTGAATGATCACTTATCCCTGGAGAAATTTTTGGATAGCTGTGAACACATAGTTCCCTTCACTTCCCAGGAATGAAATCCACCATGTCTACTGCATTTGGCAGAGCACTGTACACAAGTGCTTGAAGCTAAGGATTGCTCAGTAGTCAAGGTCCCTCCCATTATGATGTCAAAGTTCTGAGGCCGATGTCATAAATGACAATGTGACATGCTTGTTTCCGTGAATTTACTTGCCTCTTTTAATGTAAAAATTAGCCTTTTAATCAATCTAAAGATTCAGTGAAATAGCCTTTAAGTTAACATCATTCTTCTCAGAACCGGAATTGCAATAAAGAATTCATAAGAAACCATAAATAATCACGAATAGCCCAAAGAACCTTAGAAAACAAACAAAGCAGGAGGTACCACAGTAGCACACTTCAAACTTTACTATATGTTTACGGTAATCATCACAGTATGTTATTGGTACAAGAATAGGTCCATAGGCAAATGGATCAGGACAGAGAACGAAATCCTCAAACTCTCAACCAACTCATCTTTGATAAAAGCTCCAACCCACTGGTTAATGGAGAACACATTCAGTAAATGGTGCTGGTATAAAGCTGACAACATGCACAAGATTGAAACAGGACCAATATCTATCACCATACACATTAACTCTAAAAGGATCAAAGACCTAAATTCAAAACCCCAAATTATAATAATCTTACAAAACACAGGGTACACCACTAGGGAAACTGGAACCAGAAACTAATTCCTCTTCAGAGCCCTAAATACCCATGCTATAAGGAGTAAGTGAGATAAGTGGGACCTCATCAAATTAATATACTTCTGCAAAACAAAACAAACCATCAGAAGAGCAGGGATACAGCCAACAGAATATGGAAAATGATTCTCCACCTATATATCTGAAAAAAGGCATAACATCTAGGAAATAAAAGAAACTCTACCACTCAGAAAAATTAGACAAACATTCCCTTTGAAAAGTGTGGAAAATACGTGATTGGACACTTTTCATAAGAGGAGATACAGGCAAGCATCAGACACATGAAAATTGCTCAGCCTCACTCATCATCAAAGAATGTAAATGAAACCACTTTGAAATACCCCAAACCCCCTGTAAGATTGGCCATCACTAATAAATCGAACAATAATAGATGCAGGTAAGGATTTGGGAAGAAATAAATGCTTCTACACTGAATGTGGACTGAAAAGTAGAGCAACATCTTTGGAAAACAGTGTGGTGGTTTGTAAAGGGACAAGATATTGACCTGCCATGTGACTCAGTAATTCCCCTGTCGAGAATATACCTGGATGAACTCAAATCATTTTACCAAAAAGATACCTGCAGGAGTATGTTTTTTTACAGCTCTAATCATAATTGCAATAAAACATGGTACGAACCATGTTGCCCATCAAAGCTGGAAAGTATAAAATAAATGTGGTATACACTCAGTAGAATATTATGTAGCCATAAAAAAGGACAGAGAGAAGGACTTTGCAGAATGTTTGATGGATATGAGGTAGGTCATTTTCAGTGATTTATCAGAGAAACAAAGAACAGAGGTCCATATGATCTTACTTATGAGCTGAACTTGATCACTGATAGTGATGTAAGCAAGTGATTGACAGTAGTGGAAAACTGTTTAGGGGGAGGGGTGAGATTGCCAGTGGAGGGATACTGCTAAGGAAGGCAGGGGCATACCTCATCAACCAAGGACAATGCATAATTAAAGTTTGTATATAAAACTCTGAATTGTACCCCACATTTTTTTTTTCATTAATCAGTATTTTTTATTATGGTTTTGTGGGGTACAGTTAAGGGTTAGGTGTACAATGAGGTTTCATTCAGGCACCCTGTAGATAAGAAGTGTTTTCCCATCCCCCGACAGATATTTGCTATTGTTAATCCCATCCCCCTCCTCCCCATAATTTCCCAGTACCATCAGTCATTTTCTCATAGTATTGCATTGGATGTTCAAGGTCCATTATATGAGTGAGAACATGTGATATTCGGATTTTTGTTTTTGTGAGAGGTCATTCAGTATTACAGACTCTAGTTCCATCCAGGTTGCACCGAAATTCATGATTTTGTTCTTTTTTATGGCTGCGTAGTATTCCAACGTGTATATGTACCACATTTTTTTAATCCAGTCCTCTTTTGATGGGAAGCATGGTTGTTTTCAGGTTCTTGCTATTGTGAACAATGCTGCGATAAACATACGTGTGCAGGTATCTTTTTTATAGAGTGATTTGTGTTCTTCAGGGTATATTCCCAGTAGGGGGATTGCAGGGTCATATGGAAGGTCAATTTTTAGAGCTTTTAGGAATCGCCACACTGCTTTCCACAGAGGTTGCACTAGTTTACACTCCCACCAACAGTGTAGAAGTGTTCCCTTTTCACCACATCCTCTCCAGCAGCTGTTATTTTTTGAGTTGTTGATAATTGCCATTCTGACTGGAGTTAGGTGGTATCTCAGTGTGGTTTTGATTTGCATCTCCCTGATGATTAGTGAGGTTGAGCATTTCTTCATGTGTTTGTTGGCTGCTCGAATGTCTTCTTTTGTGAAGTGTCTGTTCATGTCTTTTGCCCATTTTATAATGGGGTTGTTTGTTTTCTTCTTTTCAGTATGTTTCAGTTCCTGTAGATCCAGGATGTTAAGCCTTTGTCAGACCTAGAGTTGGCAAATACTTTTTCCCAGTCTG
>NW_006984231.1:0-687 GCF_000164805.1 Carlito syrichta | reverse complement strand
TTCTTTCTTTTTCTTTCTTTCTTTCTTTCTTTCTTTCTTTCTTTCTTTCTTTCTCTCTCTCTCTCTCTCTTTCCTTCTTTCTTTCTTTCTCTCTCTCTTTCTTTCTTTCCTTTCTTTCAACCTTTCTTTCTTTCTTTCTTTCTTTCTTTCTTTCTTTCTTTCTTTCTTTCTTTCTTTCTTTCTTTCTTTCTTTCTTTCTTACTTTTCTTTCCTCACTAGGTTGCCCAGGCTGCTCTCAATCTGCCCAACTTTGGTCAACCTCTCAACATTGGTCTCCCAAACCCCAGTGATCATAGGCTTTCCATTGACATCCTGGTCTCCTGCTTTGTCTGGAACTCTGGGCCAGAGGCGTTTCTCCCACCAAGGCCTGTATTCACCCAAAGTTTTCTGGGTTTTGCTTGGAGGTCGAGGTGGGGCTTTCTATGGTGTCCAGCCTGGTCTGGAGCTCTCAGGCTCCAGCTGTCTTCCCATCTCAGCTTCCCTGAATGTCAAAGAGACATGCGTGAGTTGTCTGGCTGTCGCCACTCCCCCAAAGGTTTGAGAGTCAGGCCCTTCCTTTCCCTGAGGCTGCCCCTGGGAGGAGTGAAGCTGTCCACCCTGAGGAACAAGACTGGAGAAGGGTAGGAGACCTGGCAGAGACACTTACAAGAACATGCACAGGCGTTTACTCAGTGGAGGGTCCGGTGG
>NW_006984230.1:0-826 GCF_000164805.1 Carlito syrichta | reverse complement strand
CCCAGTGTGGTTTTCATTTGCATTTTCCTGATGATTAGTGAGGTTGAACATTTCTTCATGTGTCTGTTGGCTGTTCAGATGTCTTCTTTTGTGAAGTGTCTGCTCATATCTTTGCCCATTTTATAATGGGGTTGTTTATTTTTTTCTTTTCAGCATGTTTGAGTTCCTTGTAGATCTAAGATGTTAAGCCTTTGTCAGACCTGGTGTTGGGAAATACTTTTTCCCAGTCTGTAGGCTGTCTCCCTGCTCTCTTGATGGTTTCTTTGCCTTTCCAGAAGCTTGTCAGTATAATAAGGTACCACTCGTCTATCTTCTCTCTTATGACCTGTGGGTTTCGGGTTTTGTTCAGGAATTGGATGACAGTTCCAATTTCCATGAGGGTATGTCCTTCATTTTATAAGGTTTTTATGGTTTGAGGTTTTACATTTAGGTCTCTGATCCATTTGGAGTTAATTTTGTGTATGGGGATAGATAGGGGTCCTGTTTCAATCTTCTGCATATGGTCAGCCAGTTTTCCCAGCACCATTTACTGAATAGATTCTCCTCTCCCCAGTGGTAGGTGGTGGAGGCTTTGTCGAGGATGATTTGGTTGAGAAATTGTGGTTTTGCTTTTGGAATCTCAATTCTATTCCATTGACCTCTATGCCTGTTCCTATACCAACACCAAGCTGTTTTGAAGATTGTAGCTTTATACTAGTGTTTGAAGACTGGTAAGGTGATACTACCTGCTTTGTTTTTTTTTTGTTTTGTTTTGTTTTTTTTTTGCTGATTGTTCTGGCTATTCTTGGACATTTGTGTTTCCATATGAATTCCTGTGTTGTTTTTT
>NW_006984229.1:0-415 GCF_000164805.1 Carlito syrichta | reverse complement strand
CCTCTGGAACTCCCACACCAAAATGGTGACAGCCATGGCAGTGTTGGGGCTGGAAGGTGCTGAGCCTGTGGGAACCTCAAATGTTGGGGGGGATGAGGGGGAAGGACTGAGTGCAGAAAGTTTGCAGGAGAATGGATTTCTTTTTTACTCTTTCTTTCTTTCTTTCTTTCTTTCTTTCTTTCTTTCTTTCTTTCTTTCTTTCTTTCTCTCTCTCTCTCTCTCTCTCTCTCTCTCTCTCTCTCTCTCTCTATCTCTATCTCTATCTCTATCTCTCTTTCTTTAATTTCCACACTAGGTTGCCCAGGCTTCTCTAAAAATGCCCAACTCGGGTGGTTGTCTAGGCCTGGGCATCCCAAACAGCTGCAATCACAGGCTTTCCATTTGGTTGACATCCTGGTCTTCCTGTATTGTCTTG
>NW_006984228.1:18034-21601 GCF_000164805.1 Carlito syrichta | reverse complement strand
GAATGTTGCTGGTAATTTGATGGGTATTGCATTGAATCTGTAGATTGCCTTAGGTAAGATGGACATCTTCAAAATTTTGATTCTTCCAATCCATGATCATGGGATATTTTTCCACTTGTTTGTGTCATCTTTGATTTCTTTGAGCAATGTTTTGTTGTTTTCAGTGTAAAGCTCTTTCATGTCTCTGGTTAGGAAGATGCCAAGGTATTTCATTTTTTGTGTGGCTATTGTGAATGGGATTGTGGTTTTTATTTGGGTTTCTGTTTGTTATTATTGGTGTAAAGACATGTGATTGTCTTTTGCACATTTATTTTCTATCCTGAGACTTTGCCAAAGGCCTTTATCAGTGTAGGGAGGTTTTTGACAGATTCTCTTGGGTTTTCAGGAACACGATCATGTCATCTGCAAAGAGAGATAACTTGACTTAATCTTTTCCTATATGCATACCCCTGATTGCCTTCTCTTTCTCTGATTGCATTAGCCAGGACTTCCAATACTATACTGAACAGGAGGGGTGAGAGTGGGCATCCTTTTCTTGTTCCAGTTTCCAGGGGAAATATTTCCAATTTTTGTCCATTTAGGAGTATGCTGGCTGTGGGTTTCTCGTAGATGGCTTTTACTATTTTGAGGTATATTCCTCGTATGCCTAGATGTTTGAGGGTTTTTATCAAGAAGGGATGATCGATTTTACCAAAAGCTTTTTGTGCATCTAATGATGTAATCATGTAGTTTTTGTTTTGACATCTGTTGATGTATTTAATTACATTTATGGTTTGACGAATGTTGAACCAGACTTGTATCCCAGGGATGAAGCCTACTTGGTCATGATGGATGATTTTTGAGAAGTGTTGTTGGATCCAGTTTGCTAGGATCTTGTTGAGAATTTTAGCATCTATGTTCATCAAAGATATTGGCCTGTAGTTCTCTTTCTTTGATGGGTCTTTACCTGGCTCAGGTATCAATGTGATGTTAGCTTCATAAAATGATTTGGGGAGAGTTGCATCTTTTTCAATCACCTGGAATACCTTCAGTAGGATTGGTATCAGCTCCTCCTTAAATGTCTTGTAGAATTCTGCTGGAAAGCCATCTGGACCAGAGCTTTTTTTTGTAGGTAGTTTTCTTATCACACAGTCAATTTCCTTGATTTTTTTTTAAGTTGTAGTCTCACTCTGTCGCCCAGACTGGAGTCCAGTGGCTGCTCCTGGCCACCGCAGCCTTGACCTGCTGGGCTCCGGCGATCCTTCCGCCTCAGCCTTCCAAGTAACTGGAATTACAGGCATGTGCTACCACGCCCGGTTGATTTTTTGATTTATTGTAGAGATGAGGTCTCGCCAAGTTGCCCAGGCAGGTCTCGAACCCGCGGGCTCAGGCAATCCACTCACCTCAGCCTCCCAAAGGCATGGGATAACAGGCTGAGCCACCAAGCCCGGCTCATCCTTGATTGTTATTGGTCTATTTAGTGTCTCAATTTCTTCTTCTATCAAGCTAGGCAGGTTGTGTGATGTCAGAAAGTCCTCCATTTCCTTAAGGTTTTCAAGTTTGTTTCCATACAAGTGTACGTAGTAGTCTCTAATGATCTTTTGTACTTCTTCAGGGTCAGAAGTGACTTCATCTTTTGTGTTTCTGATTGTGTTTATTTGGGTTTTTTCTCTCTTTTTCTTGGTCAGTCTAGCTAGGGGACCATCGATCTTGTTTATCCTTTCAAAGAACCAGCTTTTTGTTTCATTAATTTTTTTGTATTATCTTTTTGTCTTCTATGTCCCGAATTTGGGCTTTTACTTTGGTGATCTGGATTCTTCTGCTGAAATTAGGGTTTTTGTGGTCTTGCTTTTCCAGCTTCCTTAGATGGCTTCTTAGGCTGTTAATTTGTGATCCTTCCATTTTCTTCATGTGCGTTTGTAGGGATATAAATTCCCATATTACTACACCTTTCATGGCGTCCCAGAGCTTTTGGTAAGATGTTTCTTCATTTTCATTTGTTTCCAAGTATCTTTTGATCTCTGTTTTCATTTCATCATTGACAAAGGAGTGGTTTAGCATCATGCTGTTTAGTGCCCATGTCTTTGTGGGTTTTGGGGGGACCTTGTTGGTGTTAATGTTTATTTTTATTCCACTGTGGTCCAAGAAGGTTCATGGTAAAATTTCAGCACTTTTAAATTTGCTTATGCTTGATTTATGGCCAAGTATGTGGTCAATCTTAGAATACATTCATGTGGTGATGAGTAGAATGTGTATTCTGTGGTCTTTGGATGGAGTGTTCTGTAGGTATCAATTAAGTTCATTTGGTCAAGGGTCACATTGAAGTTCCAGATCTCATTGCCGATTTTTGGTCATTATGATCTGTCTAGGGTTGTGAGTGGGGTATTAAAGTCCCCAGTTATGATGGTGTTAGAGGCAGCATCTTTCTTTAGTTTTCCTAGAAGTTGCTTTATGAAAGTTGATGCACCTATGTTGGGTGCATATATGTTTAGGATAGATATTTCTTGTTGATGAAGTGAAATTTTTATCATTATGGAGTGGCCCTCTGTATCTTTTTTAATTTTTGATAGCTTAAATGATATTTTGTCTGAAATTAGGATTGCAACTCCTCCTTTCTTTTGTGTTCCATTTCCCTGAAAATTTATTTTACATCCTCTTACTTTGAGTCTGTGCATGTCCTTTCTAGTGAGAGGGGTCTCTTGAAGGCAGTATATTGTTGCCTGATGATATTTTATCCATTTTGCCATACTATGTCTTTTCAGGGGTGTGTTTAGACCATTCACATTCAGGCTAATTATTGAAATGTGAAAGTTGGTTCCTATCATAGAGTTCTTACAGAGTTGTTGTTCTTCCACTTGGTTTTTTGTCTTTCTTTTGGTTTTGGGGTTGGTTCATGTGTATTTTATTCTTTTTCCTATACTCTTGTGAAGAACGTTGTTCTTTTTTCCTTTTTTTCTGTGTTTAGTACTTTCTTAAGTGTTTCATGTAGAGGAGGTTTGGTGATAGTGTAATTTCTTAGGGATTGGATAGCTGGGAAAGATTTCAATTCTCCCTCACTGATGAAGCTTTACTTGGCTGGGTAGGTTATTCTTGGTTGAAATTGTTTATCTTTTAGGACTTTAAAGATAGGGCTCCAACTCTCCTAGACTGCAAGGTTTCTGTAGATAAATCTGCTGCTATTTTGATTGGTCTTCCATGGTAGGTGATCTGGCCTTTTCTCTTGCTGCCTTGGGAATTTTTTCTTTTATGCCTACTTTGTTTAGGCAAATTATTATGTGTCTTGGAGTTGGTCTTCTCATTTGTTGTCTTGCAGTGGCTCTCTGAATCTCTTGTGTTTGAATTTTTGCATCACTGATTAGATAAGAGAAGTTTTCTTGAATGATCTCATGGAATGTTTGTTCCCGTGTGGTCTCTGTCTCTATTTCTGCCTCAGGAAGGCCAACCACTCTTAGGTTCAGTCTCTTGAAGTAATCACTCATCTCTTGAAGGTTTTTTTCTGTCTTTTTTAACTTGTTTTCTGTGTTTTTAAGAGTTTGGGTTAGTTCTATATTTTGGTCCACAAGCTCTGAGATTCTTTCTTCTGCTTGG
>NW_006984228.1:4208-18014 GCF_000164805.1 Carlito syrichta | reverse complement strand
TCTTTCTCCCCCTTTCCCTCCCCTTCTTTAATTCTGTTTTTGAGGGAAAGTGGGGTTGCTTTTGTTTCGCTTGTGCAATCTCCTGTTCTTCTTTATGAGGGTTCTCTGGCTTTGTTCACTTTTGAGGTTGGAGTGTCAGCTGTGGGCTGTACCTTTTGTAGTTTTGAGGTTTAATTGAGGGGGAAGCTGTGATTCAGAATGTATATGCTGATTCCAGCATCCACCAACAGGTGTATGTACACACTGGAACCTATTTCCCACTGCCTTACAATCTGTCTGTGCAGCGGTATGTAGGTTTGGTCCCTGGATCAAAAGGAGGTACAAACGAGAAAAATAATGGAGGAAGGGGGGGTCAATAGGAAGCTAGAAAGAGAGAAGAGTGAGAGGGAAAACAGGCATACATACCAACTAGCAGGTGAAAAAGAGACACAAGGCTGGAGAGAAGTGAAAAAAACTTGCAAGAAAAGTCTGTAAAGAATACTGTGCTACACAGAGACAGACCAATAAAATCATGAAACAGATAGTGTAAGTCAGAAAACAAACAAAAGTGAGCAAAGCAAACAGTCAAAATGATAAAATCAAAAGTCGAAATAAGAGATCAGACTAGCTCTGGAATCTTTCCTGTGTGTCTAAAGTCTCTTCAGCTCTGATCTCCAGCCTCTCCCCTTTGTTTTCATTGCACACAGCTAGATTTACTCACAGTTTTGGTTTGTTTTTTAGCCTGCTGCCTGGGAGGTTGTGACACTTAGTTGCCTATGTCTGATTCAGCGTAGGGGAGGGCTTTGTCTCCTATTTAGCGACATTACCTTAGGAACCAAGGTGGAGGCTGCTGATAGGTGGGTGAGGCAATGCAAGTCTCTGCCTGGAGAATGGCTGAGGTGGACGCTTCAGTTTCATGGATCTTTTCTCTCTGCTCGTCTGGGTCCCTGGGTGATCCACTATGGTGGGCTGTAGTGGCATGGGAGGCACCAGGGATCAGCTGCACAGCTGGGTGATGGATCTGGGGTGCCACCAGCAGGTTGGTTTGGAGGAGGGGATCGGAAGTTTCCTCCTTTGGGGCTGAGAGTCTCTGATCAGCACCTCCTTAAGATATGCTGCTCCCTTACACAAGCATGAGTGCCTCAGCAAGGGTGGGTCCAGAGCTCCAGAGCTCCAAAGCTCCAAAGGGCAGGCAGTGAGTGGTGAGAGTGGCCCTGGGCCCCTCACAGGGTACTTCAGCCAGAAATGGGACTGGTATCTCGGAGGGGTGGGAGCCTCCCTGGGTGACCAGCAGCTTGGTGCTGGGTGCTGGGCGAAATGATGTAGCCAGGGAGGAAGCTGAGACCCGCGACTTCCACATGGGCAGGAGTCATGTGTAGTGGAGCAGCAGCAGCCAGGGACCACAATATCTGGCCCTGCATGGGACCAAAGGTCCCCGGGCCTTGGACCAGTGCAGCTGGTGGTGGGCTGGGGGTAGGGGAAGAAAAGTAGAGTCTTTTTGGGAACTCACTTTTGGAGCATCTCACAAGTCCACCTATGCCGTAGCCATCTTACCAGAACTACTCAGTATAATCCTTCTAAAGTGAATATAGGAGTGAAGAAATCAATGGAGAATAAAATTATCAGCCTGAAGGAGAAATAGACATACAAGTGTTTTACATTTCTGTTGATGTTAAATGGTTATGAATTATGTAACAATGAAGATAAGAGTTTCATGAAGAGTTGAGGGAGCTTCTAAAAGATTGGAGTAATAATGTCACACATCAAGAAACACCAGCTTGGCAAATATTCCCAAAACTAGAAGCTTACAAGAGTCTACAATTTTTTTATAGGACTATTTAGAGCCAACAAATATTTGGAGGGGTTCAGTAATGAAGTCCCTGAGTACAAAAAAGCATAGGCTGGTGGACTCTCAAGCACTCTGCTCCCTGCACAGGACCCTGGGCATAGGTACCCCTTCAAGACAACTCCCTGTCTTTTAGGAGCAGGACAATGCTAAAGTCATTTTCTGTAGCAAGAAACTTTTCTGGTGCCACAATGAGCTCAGTTACAGGGGACTGGGATACAGTCACAATAGCTGCTATCCATTGAACATCTGTTCTGTGCCAGGTAATTTCCAGTGAGCTTTAATAAAATATTACTTACTTTGACTCTCTCGACAAGATGGCGACGGCATAGGTGAACTGGTGAGATTCTCTGAACATGAGTTCCCAGAAAGGCTATTACTTCTCTTCCCCCATCCCCCAGCCCACCACCAACCGTGCTGGTGCCAGGCCTGGGAACTTTGGTCCCACGCAGGGCCAGATATTGCGGCCCCCTACTGCTGCTGTTCTACTGCATGTGTGGGAGTCTCCGGTCCCAGCCCCCTCCAGCTCCCTCCCCAGCTGCATTGTCTCCAGCCCGGCACCTGGCACCAAGCCGCCGGTCACACAGGGAGGCTCTGGGCGCCCACCCCTCAGAGACACCAGTCCCATTCCTGGCTGAAGTACCTTGTGGGGGGCCCAGAGCCACTCTCGCCACTCACCGCCTGCCCTTTGGAACTTTGAAGCTCTAGAACTCCAGGCCCACCCTGGTTGAGGCACTCAGCATGAGACCCCAAGACAGGGGACCCAGACAAGCGGAAAAAAACAGATCTGCTTAAACTGCCTCGCCAGTCTCCAGGCAAAGACTTCCATTGCTCTGCCCACCTACCAACAAACTTTACCTCATTTCCTAAGGCCAGATATTGCAGCTCCCTGCTGCTGCTATTCCACTGCATGCGTGGGAGTCTTGGGTCCCAGCCCGCTCCGGCTCCCTCCCCGGCTGCATTGTCTCCAGCCTGGCACCCGGCACCAAGCCGCTGGTCACAGGGAGGCTCTGGGCACCCGCCCCTCAGAAACACCGGTCCCATTCCTGGCTGTAGTACCCTGTGGGGGGCCCAGAGCCACTCTCGCCACCCACTGCCTGCCCTTTGGAGCTTTGGAGCTCTGGAACTCTGGGCCCACCCTGGCTGAGGCACTCAGTGCGAGCCCCCAAGCCAGGGGAATCAGACAAGTGGAGAAAAACAGATCTGCTTTAACCACCTTGCTATTCTCCAGGCAGAGACTTCCATTGCCCCACCCACCTATCAACAAACTTTACCTCAGTTCCTAAGGCAACAGCGCGAAACAGGAGACAAAGCCCCACCCCTACACTGCAACAAAAAACAAAAGGGAGAGGCCGGAATCGGAGATCAGAGAAGTGACTCTAGTCTGATCGCTTATTTTGACTTATAATTTTATCATTGAAACTGTTGGTTTAGATCACGTTTGGTGTTTACCTTCTGACTTACACTGTTTCTTGATTTTATTGGCCTGTCTCTGTGTAGCTATCAGTACTCTTTAGGGAATCTTTTTTACCTGTCCTTCTTCACTTCTTCCCGGCCCTGTGTCTCTTTCTCACCTGATAGTTGGTATGTGTATCTGTTTTCCCTCTCGCACTTCTCTCTTTCGCTTATTTTGACTTATGTTTTTATCATTGTAACTGTTGGTTTAGATCACATTTGCTGTTTACCTTCTGACTTACACTGTTTCTCGATTTTATTGGCTGTCTCTGTGTGGCTATCAGTACTCTTCAGGGAATCTTTCTTATGTGTCTTTCTTCACTTCTTCCTGGCCCTGTGTCTCTTTCTCACCTGATAGTTGGTAAGTATATCTGTTTTCCCTCTCACACTTCTCTCTTTCTAACTCCCTATTGACCCTCATTTCCTCCATTATTTTCCTCTTTTATACACCCCCTTTTTAAATCTAGGGACCAAGACTACATACTGCTAAATAGACAGACTGTAAAGCAGAGGGAAAAGTGAACAAAGCCAGAAGACCCTCATAAGGAAGAACAGGACATTTCAGAAGAGAAATAAAAGCAACCCCACCTTCCCTCAAAAACAGAATTGAGGAGGGAAGGGAAAGGGGGAGAGGGAGAAAAATCTACAAAAATGAAGAAAAACCAAAAGAAGAATATGGGTCTCTCCCAGACACCTGGGAGAGCAGACACTGAGAAAACTGACTTTGGAATGCAAATAATGAAAAGCCCCCAGAATGAAGGGTCTCCAACTGCTAATGTAGATATCAAGACAATAATGGAGAGATTAAAAAGAATTGAGGAGACACAAGAAGAAACTAGGAAGGAGCTGATATCTGAGATAACAGTAATAAAGAATATTGTGAATGAAATAAATAACAAACTGATAAGCATGGAAAGCAGAATTACCCAAGCAGAAGAAAGAATCTCAGAGCTTGAGGACCAAAATATAGAAATAACCCAAAATCTTAAAAACACAGAAAATAAACTCAAAAAGACAGAACAAAACCTTCAAGAGATGAGTGACTATCTCAAGAGGCCTAACCTAAGAGTAATCAGACTCCCTGGGGCAGAAAGAGAAACAGAGACCACATTGGAACAAACTTTCCATGAGATCATTCAAGAAAACTTCCCTTATCTAATCAGTGATGCAAAAATTCAAACACAAGAGATTCAGAGAACCCCTGCAAGAAAACAAATGAGAAGACCAACTCCTAGACACATAATAATTCGCCTAAATAATGTAGGCACAAAAGAAAAAATCCTAAAGGTAGCAAGAGAAAAAGGCCAGATCACCTACCATGGAAGACCAATCAGAATAGCAGCAGATTTATCTGCAGAAACCCTGCAGGCTAGGAGAGCCTGGAGACCTATCTTCAAAGTCCTAAAAGATAAACAATTTCAAACACCTGTAGTCCCAGCTACTCAGGAGGCTAAGACAGGAGGGTCGCTTGAGCCCAGGATGTTAAGGCTGCAGTGAGCCATGATTGTGCCACTATGCTCCAGCCTGAGCAACAGAGTGATGGTTGATTGTGGTCAGGGGACATAACCATATCTCTAAGTGTCCCTCCCAGCAGCTTGGAGGCTCATGATGTAGTTCTTGAGATGTGTCCCGCATGAGAGGTCATTTCCACTGGAGTGGGGTGTTCATTGCAGGGTGATGGGAACCATTGGTTGGAAAGGAATATGCATCTGGTCCCAAAGGTAAACCCATGGGAATGAACTTGCATGAAAACTTCCTTTTATTTATGGTTTCTTAGCCTCCAGGGAGCTGAATTGCTTAGGGAATTGAGCAGCAATAAAATATTTTCTTTCATGAGGTCTCCATAAACTATATATATATATCTTTACAGAGATCACCTGCAGTTCAGCAGCACCAGACAAAGAGCACTCACTCTGCACCTCTCCAAAATGTTTTTCCATTCCAGAAACTCATTCCCTGACACCCAGTCCCTTGACTTTTCTGCAGCCATTGTCCAAGGAGGAAAGGGTCCACAGAGCCAAGTCCACTGAATGACATCAGGAGAAGCCAGAGTAGTCTTATAAATACATAGGAAAGCTTTGTAGAGGGATGGAAAGTTTTAATTACCATGTCTTCTGGGCACAGTTGGGAGTGATGAGGTAGTGAAAGGGGATTGATTCAAAATCCTGCACAGTTCGTATCCCTGGCTCTAAAGGGAATTATTTCAGCTTGTTCCCTCTTCATTTCTTCTTGCTTTTAACCTCAGGGCACAATTCCACGGCCACTCTCCTTCTGAAGTAGGAACTGATCCTCCTGTAGATATGCTCAATCCCAGGAATCAGCTCTATTTCAACCTCACCGTTTCCTCTTATTTATGAAACATTGACTGAGTGAGAAAGGACCTGACTTCAAATCAACTAGGTGTGAGTTCTACTTCAATCTTTTCTTTTTATTTTATTTTAAAGATGTGGATTATGTGTCATGATTAGGTACATAAGTGGTCTACATGCAGGTGAAGTTTGGGCCTCCCACTGGTCCTCACTTTGCCTGGTTTAGGATCAGGTACCCTTAGTGATATCATGTGTCCCTTCCCCTTCCCTGGCAGTGTCCTGCTACTTCCAATCCCTTTCTTGGAGTATTGTGATAAATGTTTAGAACCCACTTAAGAGTGACAACATGTAGTGCTCACTTCTTTGTTTCTGTGATAGATTACTGAGTATGATAGACTCTAAATCCATCCAAGTTGCTGCGAAGTCCATAATGTTGGCCTTCTTTACAGCTGCATGGTACTCAATTGTGTATATGTACCACACTTTTTTTTATCCAGTCCTCTTTCGATGGCAGCATGGTTGTTTCCATGTTTTTGCTATTGTGAATAGAGCAAATAATAAACATGCATGTGCAGTTGTCTTTTTTGTAGAATGATTTTAGTTCCTTCAGATGTACTCCCAAAAATGGTCATCATTAATAACTCAAACAACAGATGCTGGTGAGGGTGCAGAGAAAAGGGGACACTTCTATACTGTTGGTTGGAGTGTAAACTAGTTCAACCTCTATGGAAAACAGTGTGGTGATTTTTAAGAGAACCAGAAATTGACATTTCATACGACCCTACTTCAGTCTTTTCTATCCAGAATCTGATGGACCCTGGAGACGTTTCTTACATTTTTTTCAGCACAACGAGATTAAAGAGTCTCAGAGAATGTTTGTGGAACTACAGATACAACGGGTCAGGTTCAGGGCATAGTGTCATTTGAAAAACACCATTGATTTATTTGTTTATTCATTCATTCATATAATATGTTCCAAAAAATTAAGAAATCTACACAATATACATAACAAAGAAAAATACCATAAATGTATACAAGAGAAATATTGTGACAGAGGTAAAAGAAAATGACAGTGCTATAAAATAAGGTGAATGATTACAGAAGTAATCAAAACATATTTCACAAAATGTTGCATGGTAGCCAAACTGGGTCCCTGATACAACTCCATGAATTCCAGTGAGAACAAAGGATTCTGTGCTGTTAGGATAAAATGTGTCTACAGAAATGGAAAAAACTTTTTAAAAGTGTTTTTATTTATTTATTTCTTCTCATAGATTTGGGGGTGGAAGTGCAGTTTTGTTGCATGGATATATTGCATAATGGCAAATTCTGTGCTACTACTGTACCTGCCACTCAAATAATATAGATTGTATCCAATAACATCATTGTTTACTTGCTTACCAATTCTTCTCAGGCAATTTCATAAAGACTGAATTTTTGTTGTGTGGTTACTGAAGTTTCTGTTATGTTAGCTTAATGGCCAGCTACCTAATGACCATTGTGATAGTCCTTCAGGAGTCCACCAGACATACCAAATCAGAAAACCATCATAAATGTTTGCTTTCCTTGGCACCAGGAACCTACACAGGGAATGCGGACTGTCGTATTCAACACTGCCACTGAGCCAGGAAGGGTGGTGGTGAAATGTTAATTAAATCACTACAAAGCTTTCCATCCGGGTTTTGGTCATCTTTTTTTGTTATTCAAAGTTCACTTTCTTGCTCCTAACTTTTGACTATTTTCCAGATTCCTGATAAAGTTGATTATGACAGTTTTCCAAGTACTTTCAATGTTTCCACAAAGTGTTACCCTTTGAAGTTCCCTACTCGAAACTATTTAAAAAATGCCCTAAAATTATACTAACCTATTATGTGCTTATAAACCTTTCAAAACTATATTTTACTGAAAAAGAAAAGAAAAAAATCATAATGTATGAGGGGCTTTTCAGTGATAGAAAAGAAAGTCACAAAATGAACTTGTAAAATAATGTAATGTGTAATCATGTAAGCAATGCAAATTATAGCAAACATGTCAAATATTTGCACTGAAATAGAAAACACTGGTTTCGTGAACAAAGGTAGCTGAGACCAACGCATGAAATGTATTAACTCCACACAGATGGTAGAAAATAAAACATAACAAATGAGCTCCTATTTTTGCCTACAGATTATGTAATAAGGAATGAGGGGAGATATCAAGAAAAACAGGGGTGAGGAGACAAGACCTGAAAAGCTAGAAGCCACAAATGCTCAAGATCAATGCTACTGAAATATTAATGTGCATGTGAAACTCCTGGTGGTCTTGTTAAAATGTAAGTCCTGAATCAGCAGGTTTGGCTTGGGACTCTACATTCGGAGAAGCCCCTGGGGAATGCTGATCCTACTGGCCCATGGACCACACTGTGGGAATCCAGGTGATAGAGGGGTACAGATGTTATGGAACTAAGATTACATCTCCAGATAGTTGTAGTAGCAAAGAAAAGAATGGAAGAATTCCAAATTCACCAGCTAAAGACAGCAGGAAAAGGCAGTGTCTTATCAATTCTTTCATTTAAACATAAATACGATCGAATTTCTGTATTGATAATTGACTATGGCTTTTTCATTCTTATGAAGCTTATTTTATACCCATGGAAACAGAAAATCAAACATGTGCTTTAGAATTTCTCCTCCTGGGATTTTCACTGAAGTCAGAGACTCGGTTCATTATCTTTGGGCTGTTCTTCTTTATGTACCTGGTCACTTTCACCGGAAACCTGCTCATCATCCTTGCTATCAGTTCAGACTCCAATCTTCACATTCCTATGTACTTCTTCCTCTCCAACCCACTCTTTGCTGACATATGCTTTACTTCCACCACTGTGCCAAAGATGCTACTGAACATACTGACACGGAACAAAGTCATAACATATGAAGATTGCCTCAGTCAGATTTATTTTTCATTACGTTTGGATGTCTGGACAATTTACTCTTAACCACAATGGCCTATGACCGCTTTGTGGCCATTTGTCATCCCCTGTACTACATAATCATTATGACTCCCTGGATCTGTGGACTGCTAGCTCTGGGGTCCTGGTGCATCAGTGTCATGGGTTCTCTGCTTGAGACCTTGACCATATTGAAGCTGTCCTTCAGCACAAACCTGGAGATCCCATACTTTTTTGTGATCTTCCTGAAATCCTGAAGCTTGCCTGTTCTGACACCCTCATCAATAACATAGTGGTATGCTTTGCAACTGGCCTTCTGGCTACGATTCCTTTCACTGGCATACTTTTCTCTTATGATAAAATTGTTTTCTCCATACTGAGGATTTCCTTAACTGGGGGAAAATACAAGGCCTTTTCCTCTTGTGATTCTCACCTCTCGGTGGTCGCCTTGTTCTATGGCACAGGCCTTGGGGTCTACCTCAGTTCTGCAGCCATACCATCCTCCAGGACAAGTCTGATGGTCTCAGTGTTGTACACTATGGTCACATCAATGCTAAACCCTTTCATCTACAGTATGAGGAACAGAGAAATGAAGGGAGTCCTGGGGAGACTCCTTGGGAGGGCAACACTTCTCAAGGATGAAGTCACTGCAAGACTTCAACAAGTAGCAAGGCTCAAACCATTAGGAGGTATACTGTATGGACCTTGGGTGTATGCAAACATCAGCATACCCTTTTTTAGTTGTGGAATAACCATAGCTTATTGTATCTTGATTTTTACAATTTTTTAAGACAGCATGTTAATTTTCTAGGGCGGCTATAACAATGTGCTACAAACTGGGTGACTTAAATAACAGAAATGTATTGTCTCACATTTCTGGATACTAGAAGTCTGAAATCAAGGTTTTGGTAGAGTAAGTTCCTCTTGAAGGGTATAAGACTGTTTCATTTCTTACCCCTAGTTTCTGCTGGTTGCTGGCAATTTTTGGCATCCCTTGGCATGTAGAAGCATCACCTTCATCTTGTATAGTGTTTTCCCACGTTGTGTGTCCAAATTTCGCCTTTTTATCTGGACATTCAGATTAGAGGTCATTTCTACCCCACTATGAGCCTCATTGTAACTAATTACATCCGCCATAACTCTATTTCCAGTTAAGGGCCCATTCTGAGGTTTTGGTGGTCAGGACTTCGGCATTTTGGGAGAATAGTAATTCAACCCATAAAAGTCAGTTTCATTAAGACTAGCTTCAAATGCAAAGAATGGTCAGCAAACCAAATCTGGCCATGTTTCTGTTTTTGAAAATAAAGTTTTCTTGGAATATAGCCACATCCATTTGTGTTTATATTGTCTTTGGCTTATTTTATTCTACAACAACACATTTGAGTAATTGCCACAGAGACAACCTGACCCAAAAATCTAAAATATTTACTCTCTGGCCCTCACTGTAAAATCTTGCTGACCCCTGAATTTGAATATTGCTCTCATTTCAATTCTATATTTAGGTTTCTTGAGCCTCTCAGAACACCATCAAAATTTCCTAATGAAATGCTTCTACACTGCTGGTGGGAATGCAAACTTGTACAACCTCTCTGGAAAACAGTCTGGAGATTTCTGAAAGAACTAGAAATTAACCTTCCATATGACTCAGCAATTCCCCTATTGGGAATATACCCGGAGGAACTCAAATTACTCTACAAAGAAGATTCCCGAACATGTATGTTTATTGCAGCTCTATTCACAATAGCAAAAACATGGAACCAACCATGTTGCCCATAGAAGCTGGACTGGGAAAAAAAATATGGTACATATATATAATGGAATATTATGCAGTCATAAAGAACGACAAATATATGGACTTTACAGCAACCTGGATGGATTTGGAGTCGATCATACTCAGTGATTTATCACAGAAACAAAGAACAGAGTTCCATATGTTCTCACTCATAAGAGGACCGTGAACAATTATAATGCTATAAGAAAGCGATTGGCAGTAATGGGAAACTCGGTGGGGTGTGGGATTGGCAGTTGAGGGAAACTGCTAGGGTAGGGAGGGGCATACCTTATTAACAGGCGTACCTGCATGATCAATGTTTGTATACCTAACCCTGAATTGTATCCCATATCTTTACAATAAAAATTTTTTAAAAATCTAATGAATGTGCAATTATTTGCAAAACTTCATTCTTATTATTGATGTATGTGATTAGAAGATTTTGTTCTGTATATAAGATGCTAACCCAAATAATAAGTGATCCTTTTCTAGTACTCTAAATGTTAATTTTCATGATGGCTGAGATCTTGATTTTTGTATAATCTTCATATCCCCTCTGCTAGCAAAATCTCTGACGTAGAAGGAAAGTGTGATAAATTCTTGTTGAATAAATAAATCTAAACTAGAATATGCAAATCTTGAATAATGCCCTGATGTGACAACTCTGTTGTAAGATCATGATTTCACCATCATGCACAAGTTAAAGCAAATGGAATCAACTTCAAGGGGACTAACGCATGACAGAAAGAACTGGATGAATGGTCAACTTTTGTGTAACCCACTTCATTAGTGGAAATGACCCTTCCATTGCTAGTTGAAAAGAAAGAGTAATGGTGCAATCAAGTCTATTGTTGGACAGATTCCAGTATTAGAGACATTTTACATTCTGAGTTAAAATTATTTTTCCTATAACATCTGTAATTTGTTTCGTTCTTTTGAAGGAATAGAATCGTTTTCAACACTCCCTCATGTCACTTCTTAGAGGAAAGCTCTGCTCCTGTTTTCCTCCTCATGAGTCTTCTATACTCCTTAAAAGGTAGAATGAGTTCCTTTATGTAGGATTCCTGCTCCTTTAATGTTCTCTATCTTCACTCAGGTCTATCACTCACTGCTGCTTTTAAATTGTGAAACATGAGAATGCACCTAAAACTCAGACTGATGATCACCAAATATGCTTTCATGCCCTGGATAATCTGTATCCCTAGATCAATGTGGGGGGGCGGGTATATGTGTGTTTATCAGCCACGTGACACATATTAAACATTAATTAGTGAAGGTGTATAAGTAGAAAAGATCGAAGTTGTGGGAGGGCAGAGAGTGGGAGAATTGTCAAAGAAGTAAAGTGTTTCATGGAAGAATATTGAGAAGTCAAAAGTCAGAAGTTAATTAAGTTGTGGTCAGCAGATTTGGCTATTAGTAGATTGTTAGTGATATGAAAAGGTGCAGGATGATTGGCGCTATGGGTGAAAACCAGATTAGCTTTCTCTAACCTTCTCAAGTTCTCTGTGCTGCAATATTCCATAGTTGTGTCATCTAACCTCTGCTCTTTCCCACTGTCCTTACTCTCTATGTAATGTCATGCTGTCTTATAGACTTAAGATCATACATGAATGCTAATGAATCCAAAATGTATATCTTTAAACAAGATAACTCTAGACTCATAGATCCTATTACCTCTTGGACATCTCCACTCGCAGGCTTAATACACATATCAGACTTGACATGCCAAAATTCCTGACCCTGATTATGTCTCAACCTGTTCTATTCACAGCTTTTCCATCTATGCATGTGACAAAACTCCATTATTCCAATACCTCAAGACAAGATCTTTTTAGTTATACTTAACTGTCTCTCTCCTTCCCTCCTTCCCTCTCTTCCCTCTCCCTCTCCCTTTCCTCTCTATCTCTATTTCTTTCTCTCCTTCCCTCCCTCCCTCTCTTTCTTGTTATCATGCCACATAAGCTTTCAGAAAAATATTTCAAACTACAACCTGCATCGGAACCCCTAATATCACCTCCTCAACCTGCATCTGACCCCCTAATATCACCTCCACTGTTTCTACTTTTTCCAGGCCACCATGATTTTTCCTTGGCAAGGTGATCACACCCACCAATTTACATAAGACAGTGCAGGTTTATGTTGGTTGTCCCACAATAATTATTAATTTTACCTACTTTCCCTTTAAAAATTTCAACTTAAATTTCTTTTTTAATTTGGACAATGCTTACAGCAGTCTGCTTGCACTGTTGTAAGCAAAACCACAGACTGGATGGTTTAAATATCAGGAATTTATTTTCTTACAGTTCTGAAAGTTGGAAAGATCCAGTAGGTTTCAGTTTCTACCAAGGGCTCTCTTTCTGGATTGCAGATGTTCACATTATCTCTAGTGCTCATGGGGCCTTTTTGGGGCACATTTGCACAGAAAGTGAAAGCTCTATCCAATTAGAGCCCCATTTGTAAGACCTCATTTAAACTTTATCCCTTTTAACAGGTTCTATTGCCATATACAGTCACATTGGAGAGTAGGGCTTTAATATATAAATAGGAGACATGAGGTTTCAGCATATGTAGGGGGACAAACATTCAGTCCATAACAGGCAATAAGGTATCCTGGAATAGCCTTCTAATTCATCTCATAATGTTTCCTTCCTGCCTCCTCCTGAAGAGTTAATTTTCCATTTAGCAACTGAATTATCTCTTAAAAATATGTCTGAGCAATGATTCCTCTACTCAAAACCCTCCTGAAATCTTCCAACATTACCATGAATAAAAGCCACAGACTTTCCGTTAGCCTATAAGACCTTACTTGAGAAGCCCCTGCCTCTCCTCTTTGGCTTATCTCATACCGTCCTGTGCCCAAATATGTTTACACATGAGAATAACGGATCATAACTTCCTATACAATTGATAAGTAGAGCCCAAGATCTGGCTCCACTTTCTACAGTCTTTATCACAAAACTCAACTCACTGATAAGCACAGCCATTATGGAAAACAGTATGATGGTTACTCAAAAAATTTGCTACCATAGAATTCAGCAATCCCACTATTGAATATACGCACAAAAGAACTGAAGCCAGTGTGTCAAAGGGATATCTGTACTCCCATATTTATTGCAGCACTTTCCAGTTTCCAAGATACAGAGTCAACCTAAATATCCATCAACAGACGAATGGATAAAAAACAAAAAAGTACATATACACAACAGAATACTATTCATCCCTTAAAAAGAATAAAAGTCTGTCACTTGCAACAACCTGGATAGGTCTGGAGGACATTATGTTTAGCAAAACAAGTCAAGCACCACAAGACAAATACCACATAATCTCACTCATATGTACAATATTAAAAGGTTGACCTCATAGAAGTAGAGAGTAAATGGTGGTTACCAGAGGCTGGGGTGGTTAGCGGGAAGGAGGATTTGAGGAGACACTGGTCAAAGGATGCACATTTGCCATTAGCTAGGATAAAATAAGTTTAGGAAATCTATTGTGCAGCATGGTGACTATAGTTGATGGTATG
>NW_006984228.1:2970-3723 GCF_000164805.1 Carlito syrichta | reverse complement strand
CAGCATGGTTCGGTAGAGGATTTTGCTATTGTGAGTAACGCTGCAATAAACAACCATGTGTAGTTATCTTTTTAATAGAGTGATTTGAGTTCCTCTGGATATATTCCCAGTATGGAAGGTCTGTTTCTATCTCTTTTAGAAATTGCCACATTGTTTCCCATAAAGATTGCACTAGTTTGTACTCCTAAAAACAGTATAGAAGAGTTCCCTTTTCTCTGTATCCTTGCCAGCATCTGTTGTTTCTGTTTTATTAATGATGACCATTCTTACCCAGGTTCGGTGGTATCTCAATGTGGTCTTGATTTGCATTTCTCTGATGATTTGTGAGGCTGCGCACATTTTTTATGTGTCTGTTGACTGCTGACAGTCACATTCTTATACACCAACAACAAACAGAGAGCCAACTAAAAAGCATGATCCCACTCACAATAGCCACACACAAAATTAAATACCTTGGCATCTTCCTAACCAGAGAAGTGAAAGGCCTTTACAACGATAACTACAAAACACTGCTCAAATAAATCCAA
This sequence comes from Carlito syrichta, assembly GCF_000164805.1. Lineage (NCBI taxonomy): Eukaryota > Metazoa > Chordata > Mammalia > Primates > Tarsiidae > Carlito > Carlito syrichta. The sequence continues at coordinate 3,196 of NW_006984228.1, read as the reverse complement.
GACACAAACAAATGGAAAAATATTCCAGGCTCATGGATAGGAAAAAATCAACATTGTTAAGATGTCCATCCTACCAAAGGCAATCTACAGATTCAATGGAATACCCATTAAATTACCAATATCATTCTTCTCAGACTTGGAAATGACACACAGAAATTCATATGGAAACATAAACGGCCAGGATAGCCAAACAATCCTTAGCAAAAGAAACAAAGTGGGAGGTATC
>NW_006984228.1:0-1267 GCF_000164805.1 Carlito syrichta | reverse complement strand
AAATAATCTTGAACACTGTGCATAAGCAGAGGATGACAGAGTAGATACAGAAAATAGGAAGTGCCTGAGTCTGACCAAATTAGGAGACTGATCCTGTCTGAGTAGAAAAAGTCACCTTGAGTTAATTGATACAATAATGCAATGGCTAAGTTGATGACTGACATTAAGACAACTTCTTGTTTCATAATTTGATCCTTTTTTTTGAGTTGGAGTCTCACTCTGTCGCCCAGACGGGAGTGCAGTGGCACGCTCATGGCCATCGCAGCCTCAACCTGCTGAACTCAGGTCATCCTTCCACCTCAGCCTTCCAAGTAGCTGGAACTACAGGCATGTGCCACCACACGCTTTGAAAAGCTGAGGCAGAAGGATCACTTGAGCCCAGCAGGTTGAAGGGGTAGTGGCTGTGAATGTGCCACTGCACTCCAGCCTGGGTGCAGAGTGAGACGCTGACTCAAAAAATATATATATTTGGGGTATAGAAAGATGATGGATTTGGTATACATTACAAAGTGTTAGAATTTAAAACCAACTATATATTCCAGAATGCACTCCAGGATTGGAGAAAGTTTCAATGGTGAATCAAAGCAAATCTCAATAAAATGCTAATGTTCCCTTGGAGTTCCATTTTTGTAACTTCATTATTTAGTGGAAACTTTTGATGTAGGAAAAAATATATATTGGAGATAGGTAGTGATATAAGATATTTACAAGAGACTGAATATTTCATGAAGAGCTTCAAGTTTAATTGAAACAGGGAGGTTAGCAACCTATAAACCTAAGAGTGTTTCCAAGTTTTCTATCTCAAACAAACAAACAAATGAAAATGTTCACAATCAATAGATTGCTTTATGGATCCTTTGCTATAGATAATGAAGGATATTTAAAGAAACGTTCAAGAACTTTGTGCCTGCACCCAGGAGAAAAGGAAACCACGTGGTAAGTATTGCTGCATGTCAGTACTGAATTAGACCTGAAGGAGGATTGGAGACTTTCACACAATAATTAAAGAGCAATATAAGTTGGGACAGAATGAAGAACTACATCATTGGTTTTTGTTCTTCATAAGGAATTTTGCATAAGGAGGCTGTCTGTCTATACCAGAATAGACAAAACTTTCAGGAGAAAACCGAGGCTTCATTTGAAGCTTACGTGAAGTGAAGAAATAATACTGAAAAGAAGGGGATGGAGAATTCTAAGAGAAGTGGTGTGGGAAGTCATTGTAGTCACTTCAAGAGGTGTGGATAATGGCAAAGAATTCAGAAAAGAG
>NW_006984227.1:0-407 GCF_000164805.1 Carlito syrichta | reverse complement strand
AGGAATGGAAGAGAGAGGAATGGAATGGAGTGGAATGGATTGGAATTTAATGGAAGGGAAAGGAATCGAGTGAAGAGGAATTGATTGGAATAGAGTGGAATAAAATGTAATGGAGATGAATTAAATGGAATGGAATGGAATAAAAAATAGTGAAATGGAAAGGATACGAATGGAAAGGAGTGAAATTAAGAGGAATGGAATGGAAAGGAACAGGGAGGAATAGAATGGAGAGAAATGGAATGCAGAGGAATGGAATGGAATGGAATGGAGTGGAATGGAATCGAATGGAATGCAGAGGAATGGAATGGAATGGAAAGGAGAGGACTGAAATAACATGGAATGGAATAGAGAGTAATGGAATGGAGAGTAAAGGAATGTAAAGATATGGAATGGAATTTAGAGTAATG
>NW_006984226.1:0-323 GCF_000164805.1 Carlito syrichta | reverse complement strand
ATAAGGATCAAGTTTCATTTTTCTGTATGTAGATATCCAATTTTCTCAGCACCATTTTTGAATAAGGTGTCCTTTCCCAAGCGAATGTTTTTGTCTGCTTTGTCAAAATCAGTTGGTTGTAGGTATTTATTTCTGGATTCTCTGTTCTTTTCCATTGATCCATGTATCTGCTCTCATATGAGTATCATGCTGTTGTGGTTATGTGGTGTTTGGTTTTCTGTTCCTGTGTTAGTTCACCTAGGATGATGTTTTTCAATTCCATTCAAGTAGTTGCAAAAGTCATTATTTAATTCTTTTGATAGTTGAATAGAGCTTCATGGTGT
>NW_006984225.1:0-850 GCF_000164805.1 Carlito syrichta | reverse complement strand
TGTATGTTGGCTTTTATCCTACAACTTTACTGAATTTTCTTATCAGCTTTTAGGTTCTTTTGGGTTTTCTAGATATAAGATCATATTAAACCAAAAGGGACAACTTGATTTCCTCTTTTGAAATTTGGATGTCTTTTTTCTTTCTCCTGCCTAATTACTCTTGCTAGAACTTTCAGTATTGTGTTGATTAGGAATAATGAAAGTGAGCATCCTTGCTTGTTCCAGCTTTTAACGTTTCCCTATTCGGTATGATGGATGTTAGTTGATGTTAGTTGTGGGTTTGTCATATATCACCTTTATTATTTTGATGCAAGTTGCTTTTATGCCTAGTCTGTTGAGAGTTTTTATACTAAAGGGACGCTGAAATGCAGTGACATAATCACTCACTATAACCTCTCACTCCTGGGCTTAAATTATCCTCCTGCCTCAACCTCCGAAAAAAAGCCAGCACATCTGGATAATTTTATAATTTATATTTTTGTAGTGATGGAATCTCACTATGTTGCCCAGGTTGGTCTTAAACTCCTGGTCTCAAGTCATTCTTTTGTCTCAACCTCCCAAAGCACTGGGATTACAGTAATGAGCTACCATGCCCAGTTCGTTAAATCTTTTTCTGTGGTCTATTGGGACATTCATATAGTTTTTGTTTTTTTATTCTACTGACGTAATGTGTTACATTTATTTATTTGCATATGTTAAACTATTCTTGTATCCCTTGTAGAAACATCACTTGATCATAGTGTACTGTCTTTGTGACGGTCTGTTGAATTTAGGTAGCAGTACTTTGTGGAGAATTTTTGCATCTGTGCTCATCAAGATTATTGGCTTGTAGTTTTGTCTGTTGTTTCCC
>NW_006984224.1:0-489 GCF_000164805.1 Carlito syrichta | reverse complement strand
GTATATAAATTCTCATGACAAATGGGCAAAAGCATTGAAAAATCTTAAAAAAAAAAAAACAAAAACCTCACCGAAGCTGAAATAGCCTCTCAAAACATTGTTTCCTGGTGTGCTGATGCCAGAGGGTTCCTGGACACTTACCTAGATGGAGAAGCCTGTACTGAAAGAGACCCCCCCCCCAAAAAGGGATTTTTTTCGGTGGGGTGTCTTTCTATGTATAGCACATACAATTATGTATAGTACATAACATTTGATAATACAAATTATGTTTGGTTTATATATTTTCTACGTTATACTTTTTAATTGTTATTTTCTAGTACACTCTGTCTGCTTATAAAAAACAGTGTATTGTAAAACAGCAATTTCAGGCAGAACCTTCTGTAGGTGTTGCAGAAGAAAGTATTGTTATCACAGAAGGTGACAGGCCTATGTATGTTATTTCCCCTAAAGCCCTCTAGTGGAACAAGATGTGGAAGTGGAAGGAAGTAA
>NW_006984223.1:0-348 GCF_000164805.1 Carlito syrichta | reverse complement strand
CAGGATTGGACCTCAGTGCCTCCACCTCAGCAATATTAACCAATGATTCGCCTGTAACTAAAATTCCTACAGGGATTTTTGGTCCCCTCCCTGAAGGGACTGTGGGACTGGTAATAGGTGCAGCTCTACTTCCCTTCAAGGTCTTTCTATCATTCCAGGAGTAATAGATTCAGATTATACTGGAGAAATTCAAGTGCTTTTACAGCCTCCTTCTAAAACTATTATGATACATACCAGACAGAGAATTGCACAATTATTACTTTTACCATGTTTTTTTTTTTGTTGTTTTTTTTTGTTTTTTTTTTTTTTTGAATTGGAGTCTCACTCTGTCACCCAGACTGGAATGGA
>NW_006984222.1:0-450 GCF_000164805.1 Carlito syrichta | reverse complement strand
CTGACTAGCTAGCTGGCTATCTAGCTGATGTAACTAGCTAGAAAACAAGCTATATACCTGCTATCTAGCTAACTTAACTAGCTAGCTAACTGGCAAGTTAGCTGGCTAGCTGACAACTATCGAGTTGATTAGTTAGCTAACTAGATAGCTGACTGAAATAGCTAGCTGACAAGCAACCTGACTACCTAGCTGACTTAAATAGTTAGCTGAATAGTTAGCTGACTTGCCAGAGGACTTAACTAGCTAGCTGACTTAACTAGCTGACTAGCTAGTTGACTGGATAGCTGGCTAGCCAGCTGACTTAACTAGCTAGATACCTGGTCGGCTAGATGGCTAGCCAGCTGGCTTAACTGGCTAGCTACCTGGCTGACTAGTTGGCTAGGCAGCAAACTAGCTAGTTAGAGGGCTGCCCAGCTGGCTAGCTAGCTGAATTAAATAGCCATCTGGCTG
>NW_006984221.1:0-352 GCF_000164805.1 Carlito syrichta | reverse complement strand
CTGGCTAGCCAACTGTCTTAACGAGGTGACTTAACTAGCTAGCCAGTTGGTTAGACAGCTCACTTAGCTAGTTGATTAACGAGCTAGGCAGCTGGCCAGCCAGGTGACTAACCTAGCTGGTATTACTAGTCATCCAGCTGACTAGCAGCTGACAACTGACTCTATACCTCTCTAGCCATCTAGATAGCCAGCTTTCTTAACTAGCTAACTTAATTGTCTAGCCAGCCATCTAGTCAACTGACTTAACTAGTTCACTATGTAGCTAGCCAGCTGACATAACTAGCTGTTTTACCTAGCTGGCCTGCTTTCTAGCCAGTTGAATTAACTAGCTTGCTACATATTTAGCCAGCTG
>NW_006984220.1:0-306 GCF_000164805.1 Carlito syrichta | reverse complement strand
GCTGATTTAACCAGCTAGCCAGTTGGCTAGCCAGCTGACTTAACTCGAAGACATCACTAGCTATTGAGGTAGCTATCTAGATGACAAAACTAGCTAGCTGCTTTCCTTGCCATTTGGCTATCCAGCTCTCTTATCTAGTTAAATTAACCAGCTAGCTAGCTGGCTAGCCAACTGACATAACTACCTCGCTTCCCAGCTAGCCAGCTGGCTAGCCAGCTGAGTTAATTAGTTGAATTAACTAGCTATCTACCTAGCTAGACAGCTGACTTATATAGTTGAATAACTGGATAGCTACCTAGCCACCAG
>NW_006984219.1:0-815 GCF_000164805.1 Carlito syrichta | reverse complement strand
TCATTAAGTCAGCTGGCTAGGCAGCTCGTTAGCAAGTTAAAAAGCTAGTTAAGTCCTTTGACTAGACAGCCAGCTAGCTAGTTATTTAAGCTAGTTAAGTCGGATGGCTAGCTAGGTAGCTAGCTAGTTAAGTCAGCTAGTTATGTCAGCTAGCTGACTAATTAAGTCAGCTAGATAATCCAGCTAGCTAGCTAGACATCTAGCTATTTATCTAGCAAGTTATTTCAGCTAGTAAATTCAGCAGGTTGGGAGGTAGCTACCTAGTTAAGTCAACTAGTTAAATCACCTGACTAGCTAGTTAAGTCAGCTAGTTAAGTCAGCTGGTTTGCCAGATGCCTAGCTGGGTAGCTAACTAGTTAAGTCAGTTAGCTAGCCACCTGGCTAGCTAGTTAGGTCACCTTGTCAAGTCAGCTCACTAGTCAGCTGGATACCTAAGTAGCTAGATAGTTAAGTCAGCTGGCAAGCATGTGGGATACATATCGTTAACTAGTTAAGTCAGCTGGCTAGACCCCTGGTTAGCTAGTGTTGTCCGCTAGTTAAATCAGTTAGCTAGCCAGCTGGCTTATGAATTGGGTCACCTAGTTTTGTCAGCAGGCTAGCCAGCTGGTTAGCTGGTTAATTATGCTAGTTAATTCAAGTGGATATCCATCTAGCTAGCTAGGTAGCTAGCTAGTTAAGTCAGCTTGCTAGCCAGCTGGCTAGCTGGTTATGTCAGCTAGTTAATTCATCTAGCTAGCCACCTGGTTAGGTAGGTAGCTAGCTAATTAAGTCAGCTGGGCTTAATGGCTGACTAGCTAGTTAAGTCAGTGAGTTAA
>NW_006984218.1:0-310 GCF_000164805.1 Carlito syrichta | reverse complement strand
TCCACCTCAGCCTTCCAAGTAGCCAGGGCTACAGGCATGGGCTACCATGCCCAGCTGATTTTGATTTATTGTAGAGACAAGGTCTTACTAACTTGCCCAGGCCAGTCTCAAACCAACCGGCTCAGGCAGTTCACTCACCTAAACCTCCAAACTGTTGGGATTACAGGCTTAGCCACCAAGCCCAGCCTAACTATTCTTTATTCAGACCTTCCTTGGTTGTTCTGGGAAGTAACTGCCATCCTGTTTACACGTGCATTTTATTAACTGTGTTCTACATGGAGCTGATGGAGTAACCAGATGGAACCTTAAT
>NW_006984217.1:0-385 GCF_000164805.1 Carlito syrichta | reverse complement strand
GGAAAGGAAAGGAATGCAATGGAAAGGAATGGACTGAAGAGAAATGGAATATAGAGGAAAGGAATGGAAAGGAATGGACTGAAATGGAATGATGACAAATGGAGTGGAAAGGAATAGAATGGAATCGAATGGAGTTAAATGGAATGGAGTGGAATGAAATGGAGAAGAATGGAAATGAATGCAGAGAAATGGAATGGAGAAAAATGGAATGGAGTTAAATCGAATTGAATTCAAAGGAATGTAGAGGAATAGAATGGAGAGGAATAGAATCGAGTTTAATTCAATAGAATGGAATTGATGGAGAGGAATGTAATGGAGAAAAAAGAAATGGAATGGAGAAGAGAGGAATGGAATGCAGAGTAACGGAATGGATTTTAAGGGAATG
>NW_006984216.1:0-365 GCF_000164805.1 Carlito syrichta | reverse complement strand
GAGAAGAATTGAATATAGTGAGAAGGAATCCAAGGGTATAGAGTGACATGGAATGTAGAGGAATGTAATAGAATGGAGATTAATGGAATGGAAAGGAATGGAATGGAAAGAATGGAATGCATTGGAATGGGATGGAGAGGAATTGAATGGAGAGGAATGGAAGGTAATGGAGAGGAAAGGAGTGGAAAGGAATAAAATGGAATGGAATTGAGAGGAATGGAATGGAGTGGAATTGAATGGTATGGAGAAGAATGGAGTGGAATGGAGAGGAATGGAATGGAGAGGAGTGGAATGGAGTTGAATCAAATGGAGTTGAATGGAATGGACAGGAATGAAATGGAATGTAGAGGAATTGAAAGGAAAAT
>NW_006984215.1:0-315 GCF_000164805.1 Carlito syrichta | reverse complement strand
AGCTGGCTGGCCAGCTGACTTAACTAGCTGACCTAAGTAGCTAGAGTGGTGGCTGGTCAGTTGAAATAACTAGCTGACTTACCCAGCTAGTCAGCTGGCTAGCCAGCTGACTTAACTACCTAGCTCCCTAGCTAGCTAGATGGGAAGCCAGCTGAATTAACTAGCTGACATAGGTATCTAGTCTGTTGGCTAGCCAGCTGACATAAATAGCTTGTTACCTAGCTATCTAGCTAGGAAGCCAGCTGAATTAACATTTTGACTTAATCTGCTAGCCAACTGGCTAACCAGCAGACTCAAATAGTTGACTTAACTAGT
>NW_006984214.1:0-318 GCF_000164805.1 Carlito syrichta | reverse complement strand
TCTCAACAAGATTCTAGCAAACTGGATTCAACAACACCTCTCAAAAATCATCCATCACAACCAAGTAAGCATGATCCCCAGGCTGTGAGAGTGGTTCAATATTTGTAAGACCATAAACATAATTAAATACATCAAAATATGTAAAAGCAAAAAACACATGATTATATCTTTAGATTCAGATAAAGCTTTTTTAGGAGCTAGTCATGGAGGCCTGCCTGAACATTAGGGATCCAGGTGGGCTGTGGACCCTGAGACCACCAGGTTGCATTCAGGAGTTGAAGATCAATTCCCTCTTCCTTTTTTTGTTGTTTGGCATGG
>NW_006984213.1:0-874 GCF_000164805.1 Carlito syrichta | reverse complement strand
CTAAATGGTCAGCCTACTAGCCGTCCAACTAGTTAAGTTAGGTAACCTATTGGCCGATTGGTAGGCAAAAATGTCAGTCGACAATTTAGGTCAGCTCACTAGTCAGTCGACTAGTTCTGTCAGCTAACTAGTCTGTGAATGAATCGATTGACTAGTTAGGTCAGCAAATTAGTCAGGCAACTAGTTAGCAGAGTTAACTAGTGGGCCAACTCGTCACTCAACTAGTTAACTCAACTAAATAGTCAACCGACTATTTGGCCAACATTTTATGCCAGCAAACAAGTCTGCCGAGTAGTCAGCCAACGTATTAAATTAGCTAACTAGTCGGCCGACTCATCAGCCCAGTTAAGTCACCTAGCTATCTCGTTAACCACCTAGTTATTTCAGCTAGTTATCTTGTTTACCAACTAGATAAAACAGTTAGCTAACTCATTATCCAACTTGTTAAGTCAGCTAATTATCTCATTAGCCAACAAGTTATGTCAGTTAGTTAAGTCAGCTAGCTATCCAGCTAGCTAGCTAAGTCAGTTAGCAAAATCAGCTAGTTCACTTGTGAGATAACTATTTAAGTCAGCTACTTAAGTCTGCTTCCTGAAGAGTTAGCTAATTAATAAACTCAGATAGTAATACAGCTAGTTAAATAGTTAGCTAAGTATTTAATTCACATAATTAAGTTTGCTAGCTAACTAGTTAATTCTGCAAGATAAGTCAGCTAGCTAAGTCAGTTTTCTAATTTTGTCAGTTGGTTGAGACAGCTAGCTAGCAAGTTATGATAACTGGTTTGTTAGTCAGTTGAGTCAGGTAGGTAGGTAGTTGATTAATGTATTAAGTCAGCTGGTTCAGTCAGCTAGCTAGCAAGTTAGGAAACGGGTTG
>NW_006984212.1:0-464 GCF_000164805.1 Carlito syrichta | reverse complement strand
GAGAAGTCCCCAAAATCGAGTCTGTCATGATGGACCCCAGAGGCCCGGATGCTCAGGGAACAAGTCGAGAAGACTGCCTGAGCACTGCAGGTCGAGGGCCATGTAGCCAAGATACTCCTGTTGTGGCCCAGCCTGGCTGACAGAGAGTATGGTGACAAAAATGACGTCTCCCACGTGGGTCACGATGGGCGTCTATGACTCCCCAGGGAAAGGTGCCCAACGGAAGTTATGATGGAGGGATCAGGAGAGAAAGGGCCCTCCCTCTGCCAGAAGAAGGCAGACAGGGTGACCGGAACCTGGGTTGGCCATGGCTATGCCAGACGACCTTGAACACTGTGCCTGGCAGCCACCCTTGCTCGGGGCCATCTGTTCCACGAGCTCACAGCATCATAACCATGGAACAAGAGTGTGGACAGTGGAGGCAGGCCTTCTGTGTTGCGTGGCCAAAGACGTGGGATGGACAT
>NW_006984211.1:0-459 GCF_000164805.1 Carlito syrichta | reverse complement strand
CCTGTGTTGGGTCCATATATATTTCAGATGGATATTTCTAATTGATGGATTTTATCATTATGTAGTGTCCTTCCATATCTTTTTCAATTTTTGATTGCTGGAAAGTTGTTTTGTCTGATATTACAATCACAGCTTCTGCCTTCTTTTGTTTTCTATTCACCTAAAAGTTTGTTTTTCATCCTTTAACTTTGAGTCTGTAGATTTCCTTTGTAGTGAGGTATGTTTCCTGTAGGCAGCATATCATTGGGTCATGTTTTTTTATTCATGTGATGCATTTAGTTCATTCACGTTCAGGCTGACTATTGAAATGTGAAAGTTTATCCCTGTCATGAGGCTCTTATAAAGTTTTTTGCTTGTTTGTTTCTTTGCTTGTTTTCTTTTAACTTGATCTGTGTGTTTCAAGTTTGCAGTCATAATGTATTCTCTGTTGATTCTGTGTTTTCCTGTTCTCCTGAGAAG
>NW_006984210.1:0-365 GCF_000164805.1 Carlito syrichta | reverse complement strand
TTGGTGACATCTTTGAAGCCCAAACTCTCTGTTCCTTCTTCCCCAGAGATCTGCAAAAAGGAGTTGAATGTCAGGGCTCCTGGAGGGACCTCGGGTGGTCAGTCCGGGACACTTCAGGGCCCGTAACTCTAAAAGGGCCCTGGGGGGAGATGGCTGGGGCCCTTCTGGGCCCAGGGCTCCAGAAGGGCCCCAAAGTAAGAGGGCCAGGGCCCTTATTGGCCAGGGGCTCCAGGAGGGCCCCAAGGTGTGAGAGCCAGGGCCCTTGGGCCCAGGGCTCCAAAAGGTTCCTGGAGTGAGAGGGCTGTTGCTCTAGGCTTGGGACTCCAGGAGGGCTCTGTGGTGAGAGGGCTGGGGTCTGGTACTGG
>NW_006984209.1:0-330 GCF_000164805.1 Carlito syrichta | reverse complement strand
ATTTTTTGTAGAGATGGAGTCTTGGTATGTTGCCCAGGCTGGTCTCAAACCCCTGACCTCCGGCAATCCTCCCACCTCAGCCTCCCAAAATGCTGGGATGACAGGCAGGAGTCCCCCTACCTGGCTAAATTTTAAAAATTGTTTTGTGTGGATGGGGTCCCACTGTGTGGCCCAGGCTTCAGGGGAGGAGCATGCTCATGGCTCACAGCAGCCTCCACCTCTTGTTCTTGGGTGATCCTGAGCCTCCTCAGCCTCCTGAGTAGCTGGGATGACAGGTGTGCACCATCACACCATTATTTTTGTATTTTCTGTAGAGATGGGGGTCTTGTT
>NW_006984208.1:0-332 GCF_000164805.1 Carlito syrichta | reverse complement strand
TACCAAGCTAGGCAGCTGGCTACCAGCTGACATAACTAGGTGACTTAACAAGCTAGCTACCTAGCTAGCTTGAGGAATGTACTAGCTGAAATAACTAGCTAGTTACCTAGCTAGATATCTTGCTAGAAAGCCAACTTAACTAGTTTACTTAACATGTTAGCTAGCTGATATAACTAGCTGACTTAATTAGCTAGCTACCTAGCTAGCCAGATAACTAAACTAGCTTAAATAATTCGGTAGTCTGATGTCTAGAAATCTGAATTAACTAACTTTTGAACTAGCTAGGGTGGTGGCTAGCCAACTGACTTAATGAGGTGACTTAACTAGTTATC
>NW_006984207.1:0-433 GCF_000164805.1 Carlito syrichta | reverse complement strand
TCCAAATGAAATAGCCATTCCCTGCTGAGGTTCCAGGACAGCCACCAGACCACAGGAAGACAGTTCTTAGGCCTCTGCTTGAAACAAATGGCCATGATATAAGTGCTGGTTTTCAGTCTTGGATTCTCAAGTTTATTTCATTGACCTTTGTATGTATCCTTTGGTCTTACATCTTTATTAATTTAGTTTTATTATTGGCCTTTTAAAATATGTATACATTTCTCTCTCTCTCTCTCTCTCTCTGTGTGTATATATATATATTATATATATATATATTCTGGGAGTTGTAGGATATAGGCTGTCCCCAACTCTTCTTCCCAGGCTAGGATGCTCTGGTCCATGAAGAAATGATAACAAATAAAAGCCAAATTCTATGGTCTTTCTTTTAGAAGCATGACTCGGGGTTAACTATTATCATGGATTTCCTTACATT
>NW_006984206.1:0-447 GCF_000164805.1 Carlito syrichta | reverse complement strand
TGATTATTTACAAACATAGCATCATTTATGATATGATGGGGAGAACTATATCTGAATTCCACTTCCTGCAATTTAATTATATGATTATTTAACTTTTGATGGGCTCTCTCGACTATAACTTGATCTTGAGGATTATATGGAATTCCTGTAGAATGAGAGATGTCAAAGCTGGGTACAAAATGATGGGAAAGCTTTGGATGTATAAGGAAAAGCATTATCAGTTTTTAATTGTTTAGGAATAACCGGCTGTGAAAAACAAAATAATAAATGTTGGACTGCATCTTTATAGGCTTCCCCAGTTCTGGGCAAGGCTAAAATTACATGGAATAATGTATCCACTGTCACATGTAGAAATGATAATTTTCGAAAACTTTGGAAATGAGTAAAATCCAATTGCCACAAAACATTAGGTTTTAATCTGCGGGGCTTAACTCCTGAGGGGAGGGG
>NW_006984205.1:0-926 GCF_000164805.1 Carlito syrichta | reverse complement strand
TGGGAGGCTGAGGCAGGCAAATTGCTTGAACCCAGGAGTTCATGACCAACCAAGGCAACACAGTGAAACCTCGTCTCTACAAAAAATTAAAATTAAAATTAAAAAATGGGAAAGGCATGGTGGCACACACCTGTAGTCCCAGATACTTGGGAGCCTGAGGCAGGAGGATAACCTAAGCTCAGGGGGACGAGGTTGTGGTGAGCTTAGGTCATGCCACTGCACTCCAGCCTTGGTGACAGAGTGAGACTCTAATTCAAATATATATATATATATATATATTTGAAATATTTTATGATTTCATTGGGGGTAAAGACAAGTATAATCTCTGCTGGATCTATCATTATTCATTATTCATTATTATATATTCATTTTTATTTTTATTTTAAAAGAAAATAAAATGAAAACATCTTAGGCTGGGCGTGGCGGCTCATACTTGTAATCCCAGCACTTTGGGAAACTGAGGAGGGCAGATTGCTTGAGCCCAGGAGTTCAAGACCAGCCTGAAAAATAGAGCAAGACCTTGTCTGTACAAAAAAATCAAAAAATTAGTCAGATGTGGGGGTGCATGTCTGTAGGCCCAGTTACTCGGGAAGCTGAGGTGGAAAGATCACCTGAGTCCACAAGGTTGAGGCTGCTGTGCACCATGATCATTGTGATCATGCCTCTGCACTCCAGCCTGGGTAGCAGAATGAGACCACGACTCAAAAAAAAAATCTTTGTGGGCCCCCAAATGTGATGTGGGCCCTGGCACTGTGCCTACTGGGCTCATGGGATAAGTTGGCCCTGCCGCACAAACAAAATGAGAGAACCATCGGGGATGTAAAAATCCGCCTCCAGGGTGATACCACCACCAAGAAACTGAGCCTTGGAAAGAACTATGAGCAAGTGTGTTCTATCAAGCTCATTCTTCATCCTTTCCAGCTAGG
>NW_006984204.1:0-344 GCF_000164805.1 Carlito syrichta | reverse complement strand
TTCTCTCAAATCTCCCACCCTTCTGTGCACTTGTCTGTTCCCCCTCCCCCTCCCTGTGCCTAGGCTCCTATTCAGCCTCTGCTGGGGCTCAGGTATTTTTTAAAAACACCAAATCTCCTTGTATTTTGCAAACTGCTAAGCTCAGTTGTGGTTGGTTGGAAGTCACCTTAGAGAGAGGAAGTGGAGATTTGGCTTTTCCATAGCACCCCATACCCAATCCTGAAATGCTAAAACTAACCACCCAGACCCTCTTTTCAGAGAAAGCTTTCCAAATCTCTTTGGGTTGGGCACTGGACCCAAGCAAGCACAGAACCTCCCTGAGAAAGTCGCTATGCCCAGTCCCT
>NW_006984203.1:0-345 GCF_000164805.1 Carlito syrichta | reverse complement strand
GCTGGCTGGCCAACCAGCTTAAATAGCCAGCCAAATGTCTGGACATTAGGATAGCAAGCCTGTTTTACTAGCCAGCCAGAGTGTGGGTCAGCCAGCTATCCAGCTAGCTTAACTAGCAGGCCACATAACTGACCAGCCTGCTAACCAGCCAGCAAATTTTGCCAGCCACCTAGCTAACCAGCTGGCTAAACAGCTGACTTAACTAGCAGACTTAACTAGATAGCCATCTGGCGAGCTAGATGGCTTAATTAGTCAGCCACCTAACTAGCCAGATGACTAACCAGTTCACTTAACTTGCTGACTTAACTAGCTAGCCAGATGGCTAGCCAGGTGACTTAATTAACT
>NW_006984202.1:0-4181 GCF_000164805.1 Carlito syrichta | reverse complement strand
CTAGCTAGCCTACTCAAGCAGTTGACTCAACCTATTTGCTAACTAGTAGGTACCTGACTCAATCAACTGACTTAACCCGTTAGTTAGCTAGCTAACTATCTGACTCAACCAGCTGACTTAACACATTAGCTACCTACCTATCTAGCTGTCTTAACCAGCTGACTAAATTAGGAAGGTGAGTTAACTACTTAGGTAGCTGACTATATGGCTGACTTAACTCATTAGCTAGCTGACTTAACTACATGAATTCAATATTTAGCAAACTATTTAGCTGAAAATCTAGCTTATTTAATAATTATCTATCTAGTTAGGTAGAAAACTTAAGTAGCTGACCTAAATAGTTAGCTAACTAGTGAGCTAACTGACTTAGCTAGCTACCTTGTAAGCTAGCTGACTTAGATGGCTGGCTAAACTAGTTGGCTAATGAGGTAGCCACCTGACTTAATGAGTTGGTTAATGAGTTAGCTAATTTGTTTCTCTAGTTGTTAAATGAGTTAACTAGCTGATTCAACTAGTTGGTTAACGAGTTAGCTAGGTGACTTAACTTGTTGGCTGATGAGTCAGCTGACTACATCGCTGGTTAAACATGTTGGCTGACTGCTCAGCCGACTTGTTAACTGGCTTAACAAGTAGACCGAATACTCGGCCGACTAGTTAACTGGGTTAACTGGTTGACTGATGTGTTTCCCCACTAGCTAGCTTCCCCACTAGCTAGCTTGCTTAACCAGTTGGCTGGCTGGTTTGCTGACCTAATTAGTCAGTCGACTAGCTGGACAACTAGTTAGCTGGCCAAACTATTCAGCCTACTAGTTAGCTGAGGTAACTTAGATGAAAAGTGGGCCAACTAGTCGGCCGATTGGTTAGCTTAGTTAACTACTCGACTGTCTAGTCCGTCTACAGGCTAGCTGACTTAACTAGCCGGCCGGTGTGTGAGTCAACTGGTCAGCTGAATTAAATAGCTGGCCAGCGAATGAGCTGACTCGTCAGCTGACTTTAGTCAACTGGTGAGTGAGTTTTCTCGTCCAAAGACTTACCTAGTCGGGTGGCGAGTGAGCTGTCAGTGGAGCCAACATAACTACTCGGCCTTCAAGTGAGCCAAAAAATGATCTGTCTTAACAAGTAAGCTGATGAGCGAGGCTACCAGTGAGCTGATTTAACTACATGACTGGCGAGCAAGCCAAATAGTTAGCTGTCCTGTTGGCCTGCGAGCAAGCTGGCAAGTGAGTTGGTGTGTTGGCTGGCGAGCGAGCCGACTAGCTAGCTGACCTGTTGGAAAGCGAGTGAGTCCACTAGTTAGCTGACCGGCTAACTGTGTTGGCAACCAACTAGTTAACTGAGTAACTAGCTGATTTGCCAGAGGACTTAACTAGCTAGCTGACTATCAAGCTGACATAACTAGCTAGCTTACAAGCTATATATCTGTTTAGATAGTTGACTTAACTAGCTAGTTTACTGGTTAGTTAGCTGGCTAGCTGACTGAACTATCTAGCTGACTAACTAGCTGACTTGCTAGCTGACTTAACTAGAGAGCTGACTAGCAACCTGACTAGCTGGCTGACTTAACTAGCTAGCTGAATAATTAGCTGAATTGCTGCCTGACTTAACTAGCTAGCTGGCTAGCTAGCTGACTAGATAGTTGGCTGGCTAGCTTGCTTAACTAGCTAGTTACCTGGCTGGCTACCTGGCTAGGCAGCCAGCTAGCTAGCTAGTGTGCTGGCCAGCCAGATAAAATAGCCAGCCTGATGTCTGGACAGTCATATAGCAAGCTGGCTTAACTAACCAGCCACCTGCTGGTCAGGTGGCTAGCCAGCTGACTTAACTAGCAGGCCACATACCTGACCAGTCTGCTAACCAGCTGGCATAATTTTCCAGTCACCTAGCTAAACAGCCGGCTAACAAGCTGACTTAACAAGTTGATTTAACTAGATAGCCATCCGGCTAGCCAGCTGGCTTTACTAGCCAGCCACCTAGCTAGCCAGACGACTAACCAGCATACTTAACTCACTGATTTAACTAGCTAGCCAGCCAGCTAGCCAGCTGACTTAATTAGTTAGCTACCTACCTAGACAGTTGGGTAGCCAACTGACTTATCTAGCTGACTTAACCAGTTAGCCAGCTGGCTAGCCAGCTGACTTATCTCGCTAGATACCTAGCTAGCCAGATGGCTAGCCACTTGAATTAACCAGGTGACTTAAGTAACTAGCCAGTTGGCTAGCCAGCTGACACTAGTTGACTTAACTCGTAAGTTAGCTGGCTAGCCAGCTGACTTAAATAACTGAAATGACTAGCTAGCCAGGTCTGCTAGCCAGCTGACTTAACAAGCTAGCTACCTATGTTTTTAACTAGCTAGCGAGCTGACTAGACAAGACTTAACAAGGTGACTTAACTACCTAACTAGCTGGTTAGCCAGTTGACTTAACTAGTTGATTAACAATCTAGGCAGCTAGCCAGCCATGTGACTAAACTAGCTGACTTAACTAGTTATCCAGCTGGCTAACCAGCTGACTTAACTAGGTTTCCACCTCTCTAGCCACCTGGATAGCCAGCTGACTTAACTAGCTGACTTAATTAGTTAGCAAGCTGTCTATCCTGCAGACTTAATTAGGCCACTGCCTATCTAGCCAGCTTGCTAGCCAGCTGACATAACTAGCTGTCATAATTAGCTGGCCTCTTTCTAGCCAGTTGAATTTACTATCTTGCTACATATCTAGCCAGCTGGCTATCCAGCTGAATTAACTTGGTGAATTATCTAGCTAGCCAGCTGTTTAGACAGCTGACTTAATTAGCAAGCCACCTACCTAGCCAGCTGGCTAGTCAGCTGACTTAACTAGGTGATGCAACTAGCTAGCCAGTTTGAAACACTACTGACATAACTAGCTAGCTAACTGACATATCTAGCTTACTTATCTAGCTAGTTTAGCTAGTTACCTATGTTTCCTGCTGGCTTTCCAGCTGACAACTACCTAAGTACCTGCCTAACCAGCTGACTAGCGAGCTGATTTAACTATGTGATTTAATAGCTAGCCAGATGACTAGCCAGCTGAATTAATTAGCTAGCTACCCAGTTAGGCAGAAGGCTAACCAGGTGACTTAACTAGCTGACTTAACTAGCTAGCTAACTGACTTATCTAGTTTACTTATCTGTTAGTTTCCTAGCCTGCCAACTGACTTAACTAGCTGAAATAACTAGCGAGCCAACTGGCTATCCATCTTATGTAAATAGATTTTTGACAAGCTAGCCAGCTGGGTAGACAACTGAATTAATGTGCTGACTTAACTAGCTACACAGGTGAATAGTCAGCTGGCTAATGTAGCTGACTTAACTAGCTGGCAAAGTGTCTAGCCACCTGAATTAATTGCCTAGTTACCTAGCTAGCCAGCAGACTATCCAACTGATTTAACTAGCTGAAATAAGAATGTAGCCAGCTGACTAGCCAGCAGACTTAACTAGCTATCTACCTAGCTAGAAAGCTGATTAGCCAGTTGACTTATCTAGCTGACATAACTAGATAGTCTAAAGGCTAGCCAACTGACTTAAGTAGCTACCTACCTACATAGCCCGCTGGTTTGCCAGCTGAGTTAACTACTTATCTACCTAGCTAAAATGCTGGCTAGTGAACTGACTTAACTAGTTGTCTTAACTAGCTAGCCAGCTGGCTAACCAGATGGCTTAACTAGATAGCTACCCTGATAGGCAACTGTCTAGCCAGCTGACTTAACTAACGGTCTTAACTAGCTAGCCAGCTGACTTAATTAACTGACTTAACTAGCTAGCTACCTATCTAGCCAGCTGACTTATCTAGATGTCTTAACAAGCTAGCTAACTAGCTTGCCAGATGGCTGGCCAGTAGACTTAACTAGCTGACTTAAACTTCTAGACAGCTGGCTAGCCAACTACTTAATAGTTGGCTTAACTAGCTAGGAAGCTGGCCGGCCAGCTGAATTAACTAGCTGATTTAACCACCTAACCAGCTGGTTAGTCAGCTGACTTAACTAGCTAGCTACCTAGCTAGCCAACAGGGAAGCCAGCTGAATTAACTAGCTGACTTAACTAGCTAGCCAGCTGGCTAGCCAGCTGACTTAACTACCTCGCTACCTAGCTAGCCAGCTGACTTAACTAGTAGCTTAACCAGGAAGCCAGCTGGCTGGCCAGCTGACTCAACTAGCTGACTTAACTAGTG
>NW_006984201.1:0-349 GCF_000164805.1 Carlito syrichta | reverse complement strand
TCTGCTTGGCCTCTAGTGAGGCCTCAGGAAGCTATTACTCATGAGGAAGGGGATGGGGAGCCAGTGTGTCATGTGGCAAGAGAGGAAGCAAGAGAGAGGGGAGGGGCCAGGCTCTTGAAACACCCAGTCCTTGCGTGAACTCATAGAGCAAGAACTCACCCATCACCATGGGAGGACACCAAGCTATCCATGAAGTACCAGATCCATGACCCAAACACCTCCCACCAGGCCCACCTCCAATACTGGGGATCCCATTTCAACATGAGACATGGAGGGGCAAACATAGAGTCTCTATTAAAAAGCATCACAGATGATTGGAATATAAATGGTACGTGGCACCAGAGCCTTA
>NW_006984200.1:0-353 GCF_000164805.1 Carlito syrichta | reverse complement strand
CATACTCTAAAATGCATTTAGTTAGTGACTTACATTAACACTCAAACTTTAAGAAATACCTTATGGTGTCAAAATCATAAAGATCACTCTACTTGTGTAAGCAACTGGAAATATTCTGGTCAAGTTTTCTAGACATTGAGAACCAGAATTATTTCTGGCATTTAAATTTATATGAGATCATTATAAATTTAATTACAGCCTATAAAATAATTCACTAAATAAGAGTCTGTTATATCAGTGTGATGCATCACTTTTTGCAATGTTTTCTCAAATTTTAAAAACCTTCCAATTATTTATTAATAAGTTTATTTATTTTTTTTTTTTTTCATTCTTTTTTTTTTTTTTTTTTTTTG
>NW_006984199.1:0-356 GCF_000164805.1 Carlito syrichta | reverse complement strand
ATTCCATTCCTCTACATTCCATTCCATTGCTCTTCATTCAAGTTTATTGAATTTCAATCCAATCCCCTTTATTGCTTGCATTCCATTCCATTTTAATCCTGTCCATAGCATCTCAATCCTCTCAAATCCATTTAATTCCATTATATTTCTCTCCATTCCATTGCAGTCAAATCCATTGCATTCCACATCATTTCTTTCCTCTATATTCCATTTCATTCCATGCCATTCCATTCCCATTCATTCCATTCCACTCCATTCCGTTCCATTCCATTCAATTTCGGTCCTCTCCATTCCATTCCATTCCATTTTTTCCTCTCCATTCCATTCCTTTGCATTCCACATTTTTCCATTACATT
>NW_006984198.1:0-359 GCF_000164805.1 Carlito syrichta | reverse complement strand
TGTGATGGATGTCCCAGAAAATGGTCCTCTTCTGTGATGGCTGACTCTGATCTGACTGTCGTCTGTGTTGTGTGTTCAATTTACTATGCATGCTCTGTAAACTATGCGCCAATGACTGGTTCTCCACTGTGATGTGTGCCATCCTCTCTGATTAGAGCTCCAGTGAATGTTCTTCCTTTTAATTGATGCCCCTGTGACTGACCCTACACTGTGATTGGTAGTTCAGTGACTGGCCTTACTGTATGATAGTTGACTCAGTGATTGGCTACCTTCTGTGATGGGTGCAAAAGAGACTAACGCTTTTCTGTGATGGATGCACCAGTGTTGGCCCTCCACTGTGATTAGTACCCAGGTGACTG
>NW_006984197.1:0-360 GCF_000164805.1 Carlito syrichta | reverse complement strand
CTCCACAAGAGACCTGACCTAAATTTTTGAAGGTCCCATACTGGGATTTTTAGCCTCAAGCGGTGTGGTGTGGTGTGGTGTGGTGTGGTGTGGTGTGAAGGTGGTGTGTCGTGTGAAACCATTCACATATTGAGAGCAGCTTCGATTTGAGCCTCAGGAGCAGATTCTGAGCAAATGCACTATGTTTTGTGAAGCGAAAAATCTCCATGTTTATTAAATATTACTTATCTATCTTTTTTGTATTAGTTTTAATATGCACTTCATCTTTTCCTTTTTAAACATATTTTTGTGTTTTGATTCACCATGTAATTATAAATAGCTGTGATATCTCTACTGTGCAGTTGATCTTTTTTTTTTTTT
>NW_006984196.1:0-413 GCF_000164805.1 Carlito syrichta | reverse complement strand
GCAGCTGGCTAGGCGGCTGGTTAGCTATATATCAAGCTAGTTACTTCAGCTGACTAGCACGTAGGCCAGCAATTTAAGTCAGCTAGTTAAGTCAGCTGGCTAGGTAGTTGTTTACCTAGGTAGCTAGGCAGTTAAGTCAGCCTGCTAGCCAGCTGGCTAGCTAGTTATGTCACCTAGTTAATTCAGTTTGCTAGAAAGCTGGTTAGCTATATAGCAAGCTAGTTACTTCAGCTGACTAGCAAACAGGTCAGCTATTTAAGTCAGATAGTTAAGTCAGCTGGCTAGGCAGTTGTTTACCTAGGTAGCTAGGCAGTTAAGTCAGCCTGCTAGCCAGCTGGCTAGCTAGTTATGTCACCTAGTTAATTCAGCTTGCTAGAAAGCTGGCTAGCTATATAGCAAGCTAGTTACTTCAG
>NW_006984195.1:0-361 GCF_000164805.1 Carlito syrichta | reverse complement strand
TAGCTAGCTATCTGGCTAGCTCTCTAGCTAGCCAGCTGACTTAACTAGATGACATAACTAGCTACCTAGCTGCCATAACTAGCTGACTTATATAGCTAGATTTCTAGATAGTCAGCTGACTTAAACAGCTGAAATAACTAGACATATGGCAGCCATCTGATTTAACTAGCTTTTTAACTAGTTAACAATCTGAATAGCCATTAAGCTCATTAAGTCTTAATGAGCTGACTTAACTATGCAGCCAGCTGGTTGCCAGCTGACTTAATTACCTGACTAAACTTGCTAGCCAGCTGGTTGCCAACAGATTTAACTAGCTGACTTAACCACCTAGTCATCTGGCTAGTCAGCTGACTTAATTAGC
>NW_006984194.1:0-365 GCF_000164805.1 Carlito syrichta | reverse complement strand
TTATGTGTACAATTTCTCTAGTCTTGGCTCAAGCACTTCTATTTTAGGGAAAGTGATTGGCAAGTAATCAGAGTTTAGCTTGGGGTGCTAGGGTTCTTGAAACTGTTTGAATAACAAACTAATGAGTAATTGTATTCAAACTGCATGGACTACTTGTGGTAGCCTTGAGGATAGGGGAGATAAATTATGGAGTGATTAAAAATTTCCAGTGTTAACTGTTTTTGGAACCACCATTTTTTTTCTTTAAGTTGTTACAAGTATGTGAGAAACATACTATTAACATTGTCATTGATATCATTATTATCATTATAATTATCATTTTTCAGAAGAGAAAATGAGTCTTGGGGAGAAGAAGCATCTTGCCC
>NW_006984193.1:0-373 GCF_000164805.1 Carlito syrichta | reverse complement strand
TTTGAATCAACTCCATTTCACTCCTCTCCATTCCATTCCTCTCCATTCCATTCAATTCCTGTCTATTCCATTCAATTCCACTCCATTCCATTCCTCTCAATTCCATTCCATTTTATTACTTTCCACTCCTTTAATCTCCATTCAATTCCAGTGCAAACCATTCCTCTCCACTCCTTTCCTGTCCATTCTATTCCAATCCATTTTATTCAGTTTCTCTCCATTCCATTCGATTATAATACATTTTGGTCAATTCCATTCCATTGCATTCCATTCCATTCCCTTGCATTCCATATCACTCCATTAGATTCCATTCCCTTCAAATCTTATCCATTTCTCTCCTCTCCATTCCATTCCCTTAAATTCCATTCCAGTA
>NW_006984192.1:1711-5549 GCF_000164805.1 Carlito syrichta | reverse complement strand
CCTCAGAGAAACTTAAGGCAGCTAAGGAATTAGTTCAGCAACAATTAGAGCCTGGTCATATAAAGCCTTCTACCACTTTTTGGAGCACTCCTATTTTTGTCATTAAGAAAAAAATCTGGAAAATGGAGACTTTTACAGCATTTAAGATCTAGGAAGCCATGGGAGCATTGAAGCCTGAATTGCCATCCCCAACCGCTATGCTTGTTAACTTTAATATTATAGTGATTGATTTTCAGGACTATTTCTTTACTATACCTTTAAGCCCAGAGGATTGTAAATGATTCACATTCAGTTTACCCTCCAACAATTTAAAACAACCTTTTCAAAGATTTCAGTGGGAAAGTCCTGCCACAAGGAATGAAGAATAACCCCACCTTGTGTCAGAAGTATGTAGATGCTGCCTTGAAAGGTATTATAAGGCAATAAATTGAATCTCTATTTAATCCATTATATGGATGATATTTTTGTGGCTCACAAGAATCGCGCCCTTTTAAATAATATTCTTAAATGAAAACTGTGAGTGCCTTAACTGATTGTGGTTTAAAAATTTCCCCCAAAAATATTCAAACCAATCTTCCTCTCACATATCTTGGCCGTGTATTACATACACAAACAGTAAGTCACCAACCTTTACAATTGTGAAAAGATCACTTGGTGATATTAAATGATTTCAAAAATTTGTTGAGTGATATTAATTGGATTAAACCTTATTTACATATTACAATGGAGGACTTAAAACCTTTGTTCAATATTTTACCGGGGGATTCTTCTCCCAATTCTAAGAGAATTCTAATATCAGAGGCCAAGTAAGTCTTGTCCCTTGTGGAAAAGGCTATTGAGTGTCAAAAGGTTAAAAGAATAGACTGCCACCTGCCTTGAGTTATTTATTCTGGCCACTCTCCATGCTCCCACTGGATGTCTGTGGCAAGAAGGACCAGTGCAATGGCTCCATCTACCGGTATTATCTAAGAAAATATTGACTTCTTATCCTTATGTAGTAGCCTTACTCATAACTAAAGGGAGGCATATAAGTGTTGAATTATTTGGACATGATGTACACAGTATAATTGTTCCTTATGATAAGTTTCAATTTCAAACTTTGTTTTATACTGGTGACATTTGGCAAGTAGCTTTAACTGATTATAGGGAACAAATTTTGTTTCATTTACCTAAAAGACCATTGTTACAATTTGTGAAGCAAAACCCTATAGTCTTTCCTCGCAATTTTTCCTCAAACCCCTTGAGGGGGCAGCCTTGGTCTTTACTGACAGTTCTTCGAATAGGAAAGTCATAACAATCATTAATAATGAGACTCACGTGGTGGAAACCTCAGACATTTCAGTACAGAAAAAGGATTAAGGGCAGTGTTATATGCTTTCACAGCCCTGAAAGTCTCTTAATTTAATTTATATACTGATTCTTGCTATTAAAGGACTGTTTCTTCATATTGAAACAGCTACTATTACTATTAACAAAACTAGAATATTGGAACTGTTAACTCAATTACAACAACTAATTAGTGACAGGAAGGAACAGTTCTTTGTGGGTCATATTAGATCTCATTTTGGCCTTCCTGGTCCTTTACAACAAGGCAATCAGTTGGCTGATAGTTTAACCAGACCCACCATATGAGCTACTGTGGAACCTGAAGCAGTAACTCAAGCTCAGCTTTCTTAAAAAAAATTCATCATCAAAATGCTACTGCCTTAAGTTACCAGTTTCATCTACCTAAAGAAACAGCCAGACAGATTGTTAAGAATTGCCCAGCTTGTCCTACTTTTTAACGCTGCTCCAATGGGAGTGAATCCTAGAGGACTTCAACCTAAAGTTTTATGGCTAATGTATATAACTCACTTTCCTAGTTTTGGGAAATTGTCGTATTTACATGTTACTGTGGATACATTTTCTCATGTTATTTTAGCTTCAGCAAGAACTGGAGAAGCCTACAAGGACGTGGTACATTTTTGTTTGTTTTTCACAACTAGGTATACCACAGCAACTGAAAACTGAAAACGATCCTGAATATACATCTAAATGTTTTCAACAGTTTTGTTCCCAATTTAATATTTCTCAACCACAGAAATTCCTTACAATCCCCAAAGTCAAGCCATAGTTGAAAGAACCCACAAAACTTTAAAAAATCAAATAAAGAAATTACAAGAGCATAGTTTAAGTATAGCTCTCCTCACCATATTTTAAAACATGCTTTATTTGTTATAAATCATTTAAACTTGAATTCTTTGGGCAATTCAGCTATGACTAGACACTGGAACCCAGAAGGAAAGGTTAAACCTATGGTGAAATGGAAGGATCTCCTTACAGGCCAATGGAGAGGGACTGACATATTGCTAACCAGTGAGAGAGACTGTGCTTGCATATCTCCACAGGACTTGACAACTCCTGTTTGGATTCCTGATCAAATTCTTCTACATGCCTCACCTGGTGACCAAGATGAGTGACAAGGATGCTGCCAATTCAGAGGAACACTAGATGTGACAACATATCTGCTGATCACCAGGAGAAGTTGTTCAAACTTACTTATGGAGGGCCCTTGCTGCCCTGAAACCCATTGTTTTAGCCTAACCACGTGGGAGAGTTCATACGTATAAAATAAGAGCTTACTTACAATTCCCTTAAGTTTTTCTTGTATGGAATGAATATCAAACTGTTAAAATTGACTATCACAATAATGTTTATAAGGTGACTTCTGCAGAATGCATTTTAACTAGCTGTTTAACTGATGCATTTTTAAAGGTTTTGTAATCTTAAAACAACCTCCTTATTTAATGGTTCAATATACAGCTGTCATCTCGCTGGTATGATGAATACAGTTTACAAATGTTATATGAGGTTAACTCTCTTTTGGAAAAAAGACAATAAAGGTTTTAAGCCTCTTCAATCTTGGGAATTACAGCTTTAATAGCTATTGCCACTTCAGTGACAGTTTCAGCTGTGGCCTTAGCTAAAAAAGTTAAAACAGTCATTTTTGCTGATCAGTTATCTAAAAATGTTTCTATAAACTTAGTCATCCAGGAGATTATTTATCAGAAACTAGAGAGCAGATTTACTGACTTGGAAGAAGCAGTTTTAGCTGTAGGACAAGAACTTGTGACTTTAAAGATTAAGTTGGATCCCTGATGTCACTCTGAGTTTAAATGGATTTGCCTCACTCCTTTAGAGGTAAATAAATCTATCCATACATGTGACAAAATTAAAAATCATATTCTTGGAATTTGGAATCATTCGGACTTGAATATAGACCTTACTAAGTTGCATCAAAAAATTCAAGACATGACAGTTGCTGAAAAGCAATTTCGGTCTACCGAATTGGTCAGTTCTATATTTAATAACTTTTCTTCATTCATTGATCAAAAGTCATTAATGTGGGAATTTGTGGAGCAGTGATCCTTTTTTTGCTGCGTCTATTTCCTATAATCTTCAGAGTGCTAAAAAGAGCATAGCTCAGCTCAACACGGAGGCCCATGGTTTCGTGCTTAAAAATAAAAAAAGGGGAGATGTTGGGAGCCAGCCATGGAGGCCTACTGAGCGTTATTGATCAGGAAGGGCCATTGACTGCGATACCACTAGGATGTGTTCAGGAGCTGTTAACCCCATTCCTTCCCTCCTTTTCCACTTGGCACTGTAACCAGAAAAGTCTTCTCCTGGTTCTAACAGAGGACTCCAAAACCAGAATGAACACAGCTAAACTTGGACGTTAATTGTTCCTATTTTCCATGGTTTATGGTTTTTACTTTTAAACAATTTAAGTTCAACTTTGAGTCACATTGAGGAGCCTTAGTGCAGGTCACAGATTCTCTTGATGTGATTTTAGAAATTG
>NW_006984192.1:0-1307 GCF_000164805.1 Carlito syrichta | reverse complement strand
TTGTGTACCTGAACCTGTTTCATGTGAAAGACACATGCTACTTTTGGTGTTTTGTGATGTTGACTTTGCAAAATTTAGGGATAAAAGCCCAATCTAATTTTCAATAAAAGGTTTCTGCTCAATATTGAACAGTAGTTACGTTCCTTTCTTTCTCCCCTAGTTGCCTACTCCATCTCACCTCAAGGAATCTTTGGACCTTGCTGGATTAGGACTCCCGCAGGACACATACCACAAAGGTGGACCTGTCATAAAGGCACCCCTCATAGAGAAGGAGTAGTCATTGGGACACCCATTATAAAGAAGACCCAGTCACTGTAGCATCATGAGTCGTGGAAAATCTGTGACACTCAGTATGGAGGAAGGCCAGTCAATGGGGAACACCTAACAGAAGAAGAATAATCAGAGTGTACCCAGTACAAAGGATCAGTCACTGGGGCAAACATCATAGAGGAGAGTATTTCACCAGGGTACACATCACAAAGTTGGCCAGTCACTCTAAAAACCATAACAGTGGAGGGCCAGTCCGTGGTGCATCCATCACAGTGGAGGCCAGTAACTGGCATACCAAACACAGATAATGGCTGGTCACTGAGGCACCAATTACAGAGGAGAGCCAGTCACTGGAGCACCAATAATAGAGGAGGGCCAATCAATGAAACATGAAGCACAGAGGAGAGCTAGTCTCTGAGGAACAAATCACAGAGCAGACCTAGTCAGTGGATTCCCAATCACAGAGGTGACCATGACAATGGAACACCAAACATAGTGGAGAGTCAGTCATTGAGGCAACCATGACAGAAGAACCAGTGACTGGAAGAGTTACCACAAAAGAGGTAAAATCACTGCAGTAGCCACTAAAAATAAGGACCAGTCTCTGGGGCACCCATCACAGAAAATCAGCACTCAATAGGCACCCATAATTGAGGAGGGCCAACCACTGGGGCACACATCACAAAAGTGGACCTGTCATGAAGGCACCCCTCATAGAGAAGTAGTCACTGGGCCACCCATTATAGAGAAGACCCAGTCACTGTAGGATCTATCGTATAGGGCAGTCAGTCGTGGTGACACCCATCAGATAGGAGAAGCAGTCAATGGGTCAGCCATCACAGAGCAGGGCTATTCATTGTTGCTCCCATTTTGGAGGAAGCTCAATCACTAAAGCACCTATTACTGAGGAGTCTCAATCAATGGAACACCTATTATGGATGAGGTCCAGTCATTGGACCCTCATTCACAAAGGAAGGCAAATCACTGGTGCACTGGTCATCAATGAGGGTCAATCACTGAGGTACGCATCAAGGAAG
>NW_006984191.1:0-382 GCF_000164805.1 Carlito syrichta | reverse complement strand
TGGCAGAATTGAAAAAAAAGAAATTAAATAAAAATCAAACCTGGAACTTTCTTTAGTCTCTTTCAAGGCACTTGACTTAGCAGTGACAAAAATTTGAGGAGAACTAATTGCACCAAGTCAATCAATGGCAAATATTAGCTTGAGGGTCCCTGGGTCCAGAAACACCCTGCTGCAGGGTCTGCTTGGGTATTGAAGTTCTGCCAGTTTAACAGCAGGAAAAGGGTAGGAAAGAAGAATCTGTTCAACCACTCTGGCCACCGCACGAGGGCTCGTCTGTCTCTGGGCTCAGTGCTCCAAACTTGCTCATCTGGAAGCTCCCACGGACAGGGGTCTGACTCACCAGTGGCTGCCTAAGCACTTTGTCCCTGTGAGGCACCTAACC
>NW_006984190.1:0-558 GCF_000164805.1 Carlito syrichta | reverse complement strand
TTCAGATATCTGCATCATTATCAGTGATGGAGATAAGGCATAGGTACAACCAAAGCAATGGGTTTATGAAATCCAGTTTCATTTTTCTCCATCTGAAAACACAAGACCCCATTTTCAAAGTGCACTTGCTATTAGATCGAGGTGCTGTGTGATGAGTCTGTCTTGTGGCAATGTGAATAACACCAGTAAGTGTAACTTAGAAAGTCAAAAGAAGTTAAAAGTGCATATTTGGTCCCCACCCACCATCTTCTCCTGAAGTCATTTAAGACCTACTGCTAAATTCACATGAATAAGAAATAAGCATTTCTAAGTTGTCACTGTTATTTACTCTCCCAGATAAACTGAAGATTAAGCACCAAGCAAAAGTACCTTAACAGATTCATATCTTATCATTAAGATCTTTGGAGAATTAAGTGACTTCTGAGCCTTAGTATGTCTTTTTCTGTAAAATGCAGAGAATATCACATGCTGTGATGGGTTACTATGCAAATTAGGTTCGGTAACTAAATAAATGAATAAATGTGTGTGTGGGGTGTGTGTGTGTGTGTGTGTGTGTGT
>NW_006984189.1:0-385 GCF_000164805.1 Carlito syrichta | reverse complement strand
CTCCAGCCTGGGCGAGGGAGTGGGACTGCAACTCAAAAAACAAACAAAAAACAATTACAACAAACCCTAATCAATTAATAATATGGCATCACTTATTTAAAAATCAACCAAACACAACATAAAAAAACAAAATCTTTCATCAATTGACCTAGAAAAGTAATAGAATGTCAAATATGGTCACACTGAGTAAACTGACTTTCTGTAATTCAGTAATAGAAATGAATTGACCTGGTACAGTGACTCATGCCTGTAATCCCAGTGCTTTGGTAGTCAAAAGTGGGATGATTGCTTGAGGCCAGGAATTCAAGACCAGCTTGGGCAACACAGCAAGACCTCATCTCTACAAAAAATAAAAAAATTAGCCAGGCCATGGTTGCATGTACCT
>NW_006984188.1:0-1084 GCF_000164805.1 Carlito syrichta | reverse complement strand
CTGACCAGATAGCTGAATTGCTAGCCAACTAGTTAGCAAAGTAACTAGCTGATTTTCTAGCTGCCTTAACTAGCTAGCTGACTAGCTAGCTGACTAGCTAGCTGGCTATCTAGCTGACATAACTAGCTAGCAAAAAAGCTATGTAACTCTCTAGCTTGCTGACTTAACTAGCTAGCTATCTGGCTAGTTAGCTGGCTAACTGACTTAACTATCTACCTGACTAGCTAGCTGTCTAGCTAGCTGAATTAACTAGCTAGCGGACTCACAAGCTGACTAGCTAGCTGACTTCACTAGCTAGATGAATGGTTAACTGACTTGCTAGCTGACTTAACAAGCTAGTTGACTTAACTAGCTTATTAGCAACTAGGCTGGATACCTGGCTAGCCAGCTGACTTAACTAGCTATTTACCTGGATTTCTACATGGCTATCCATCTGCTTAACAAGCTAAATACCTGGCTGACTATCTGGCTAGGCAGCTGGCTAGGTAGCTAGTGGGCTGAGCAGGTGGCTTGCCAGCCAGCTTAAATAGCCATCCAGCTGGCAGGACGGTCAGATAGACAGCTGCCTTAACTAGCCAGCCGCTCTTTTGGTCAGCCTGCTAGTCAGCTGGCTTATCTTGCAGGCCACCTAACTAACCAGGCTTCTAACAAGCTAGCTTAAATTGCCAGGCACATAGGTAGCCAGTTGGCTAATAAGCTGACTTAACTAGCTGACTTAACTATTTTGCCATCCTGCTAGCCAGCTGGTTTAACTAGTTGACCACCTAGTTAGCCAGCAAGCTAGCCAGCTAACATAACTCGCTGAATTAACTAGCTAGCCAGTTGGCTAGCCAGATGACTTTATTACCTGTCTACCTACCAATCCAGGTGGCTAGCCAGCTGACTTAACTGCCTGAATTAACAGGCTACCCAGCTGGCTAGGCAGCTGATGTAATTTGCGAGATACCTAGCTAGCCAGTTGACTTGTTAATTGAATTAACTAGCTGACTTAACCAGCTAGTCAGATATCTAGCCAGCTGACTCACCTAGCTGACATAACTAGATAGCCAGCTGGCTAGCCAGCTAACTTAAGTGCAGAAATTAT
>NW_006984187.1:0-386 GCF_000164805.1 Carlito syrichta | reverse complement strand
TGCACAAATCACCAAGGAGATACAGTTACTGATGCACCCATAATGGAGGAGGGAAAGTCATTGATAGACCCATTTTGTAGTCACTGGGGCGGCAATCACAAAGGAAAGCTAGTCATTTGAGCACCTATCACAAGGGAGTATCAGTCACTGGGGCATTTTTCATAGATGAGGGTCAGTCACTAGGGAACCAAAGATAGAGGAGGTCCTGTCACTGGGACATCTATTATGGAGGAGAGTCAACCATAGGGACACCCATAAAAGAGGAGGGCTGTTTATTGGGACACCAATTATGAAGGAGGTTCAGTTACTGGCACATCCATCAAAGAGTGGGACTAGTTACTGGGGTACTTATTTCAGAGGAGTTCCAGCCACTGGGGCACCAATCA
>NW_006984186.1:0-625 GCF_000164805.1 Carlito syrichta | reverse complement strand
TTGACATAGGATTGGGAAGGAAACATCCTCCGAAGGCAGCTGGGAGCTTCAGAGGGATGTGATCTCTTCAATTAGGCAGACAGGAGAACATTGACAGGATTTCTGTCATTATGAAGACGTTTGTGTTGTGCAGAGTTTTCATTATTTGTTTCCCACTTTCTCAGCCCTTCTTCTATCTTGCTAACTCCTTCAGGAATTTGCATACATGAACTAATATGTCCCTAAAAACAAATACATGTTGTAAGAAAGAGTTTTTCTCCCTAATTAGCAGGATATAAGTGATAGAGGTAGATTTATTTATTTTTAAATGGACATGAAAGTGTATATATTTAACATGTACAATATGAAGTTTTCCAGTATATGTACATTGTGGAATGTGAAAATCTAGCTAATTAATACATGCATTACTTCATATAGTCACCGTGTTTGTGGTGGAAAATAATTAATGTTAACTCTCTTAGCATTTTCAAAAATAAAAAAATGATATATAGAATTGTTATAGAATTTATTTGCTTCTCACTGTGCACTCTATACTGTCTTCACTTTTTCCTATAGTGTCTTCACTAAAAAAAAATGTTAGTTAACATTCTTTAAGCTAGAAAGCACACTATAATGCTCATCATCA
>NW_006984185.1:0-502 GCF_000164805.1 Carlito syrichta | reverse complement strand
GCTCCATCAAGAGTCTTCTCCTGTATGCATGATAAACTTCCCTGTCCTGTATGTTAACCATTAGCTACATGTGCAATTTAAATTTAAATTAATTAAAATTAAATGAAATGTATAATTTATTTCCTCAGCCCTATTAGCCACTTGAGGCTAATGGCTACCATACTTGAGAGCACAGATATACATCTATATGATATAGAATACTATCTTGTTTCCAATTATTCCTGCTTACTCCAAAATTAAATCCCTCACTTTTTGCTTCAAATAGTTCAAGTTGAACTTTGGTCACTTACAACCAAATGATATTGAGCTAAGGAATCCCATAAGGAATGGGATTCCTTAGCTTGTTGAATAGCAAGCCAAATCTTGGAGGCCTGACTCTGGCAAGGATCTGCAAACTAGACAAAGCCAAATCCAATGAGTACTGCAACAAAAGATTAAAATGTGGGGCTCTCTTCAAGGCTACCTCCCTTACCATTTTAGCTAGGGCCATCTTTTAAAAACC
>NW_006984184.1:0-640 GCF_000164805.1 Carlito syrichta | reverse complement strand
CATGTGAGGGTCCCCAAAGCTCTGGCACCTACCAGCCCCTACTCCCCCCAATGGCTGCCCCCGCATTGGTGTGGGGTTTTCCATGGCTCCCTGGCAGGGTTCCTGCTGGCTCATCTCTCCCAGGTGAGAAATGTGCCCTAAGCAGGTCAACCCTCTGACTTGGCAATGAGGACCTTCTGCCAAGTAAGACCAGGGACACATTCCTAACCTGGGGACATTTCTTCTTCCCCAACCCCATTTTTCCTGGCTCTAAAGCCAGTCTCCCTGTGTACTAACCATAACCACGTGCAGTTGAGAATCTGTGTATGGTTCTGATGTTTTTGGAGACAGGGTCTGGCTCTCTGGCCCAGGCTGGGTCCCTGTGACATGACCGTCATTCACAGTTAGTCTCGAAATCACGGGCTCCAGCAATCCTCCCACCTCAGTCTCTGTAGTGGCCGGGAAGATGGGCATCTCGACCCCATACCCCCTGTTTGAATGGGTGCAGAGACAGGCTTTCCCTGCATGACCTTGGTTGGACTTGGCCTCCTGGGCTCCAGCCACCCTCACGACTCGACATCCCAGAGTGCTGGGATTCCAGGTGTGGGCCACCACATCAGGTCTTCTGGTTCATTTTTGATGAAGGATTGCGGTCAGGCTC
>NW_006984183.1:0-398 GCF_000164805.1 Carlito syrichta | reverse complement strand
TGAATACCCCTCCTCTGTGATGGGTGCCCCAGTGACTGCCCTTCCTCTGTGATGGGTGCCGTAGTTCTGAACCTCCTGTGTGATGGATTACCCATTGACAGGTCCTCATGTATAATACATGTTCTAGTGACTAGCCCTTCGCTGTTGTGGGTGCCTCAGTGTCTGACTCTCCTCTGTGGTGAGTGCTCCAATGACTGGGTCTCCTCTGTGACTGGTAAACTGAAGGTTGGCCATCATCTATAATGGATGCTGTAGTGACTAGTCCTCTTTTGTGATGGTTATCCTCATAACTGGGCTGTCTCCAAAATGGATGCCCTGGTGATAAACCCTCTGTCCTGATGGGTGCCACATTTTCTGATCCTCCTTCAAAATGGGTGCCCCAGTGACTGCCCTTTTCT
>NW_006984182.1:0-436 GCF_000164805.1 Carlito syrichta | reverse complement strand
ATTCAGCTAGCTAAATAGTTGCTTAGCTAACTATGTAATTCAGGTAGTTAAGTCAGCTAGGTAACTAGTTAAGTCAGCCAGTTAAGTCAGCTAGCTAATTAGTTAATTCAGCTAGCAAATTTAGCTAGTTAAGTCAGCTTTGTAATTTATTTAGCTGGTTAAGACACCTAGCTAGGTAATTAGCTAACGTGTTAAGTCAGCAGGTGGAGTCAGGTAGTGAGCTAGTTAATTAACATGTTAACTCAGCTGGTTGAGTCAGCAGGCTAGCTAGATAGCAAACGGATTGAGTCAGCTGTTTGAGTATGATAGGTGGCTAGTTAGCTAACCAGTTAAGTCATCTGGATTAGTCTGCTAGCTGGCTTGTTAGCTAGTGTGTTAAGTCAGCTGGTTGAGTCAGCTAGCTCGCTCATTAGCTAACGAGTTAAGTGAGATGATT
>NW_006984181.1:0-404 GCF_000164805.1 Carlito syrichta | reverse complement strand
TCCATGTGCTGAAAAGCAGTTATTGACTACAGGAACCACAGAAAGAATCTAGCACAGTTTCTGTCTTAAGTATGCCTTTGCCTAATTCCCCAGGAGTCTGGTTCCTGGAGACTTCTGGTCTCTTAACACTTCCCTGGAATGAGTCACTGCCACTGTTGCAACTGTTTCTAGATCTCATGCCATGCCCAGATCCTGGCTCCTCCTGCAGCTCCCTCCCACTGCCGGTGCTGATCCCATTTGCTTCCAGGACTTCAAGGCAGTTTGACATCCACAGCACCAACAGCGGCTCAAAGCCGTTGGCCTGGTTTTCCTGAGATTCCTCTCATCTCAATAGACTGGTTAATTCTAAGCCTGCTGTGAACTCTTCTGTGTGATGCAAAAAGTCTGTGAACTTTTCCTCTGTG
>NW_006984180.1:0-520 GCF_000164805.1 Carlito syrichta | reverse complement strand
GAACCAAGTTTTTACCATTAAGTATGATACTTACTCTTGATTTGGGCTAAAAATCCAGTCAAATTAAGAAAGTTTTCTTTCATTCCTAACTTACAAGAGTTGTTGACTTAAGATGATTGCTAACTTTTACATTATTTATTCCTTAATTGACAACATATTACATCTCATTGTGTCTGAACATAAGCATGATCTCCCCATACTACAGAGGAAAATGTCCTTGCACATTTTTCTCCTCCTCCACCTCCTCTTCCTCCTCCTCTTCTTCCTCCCCCTTCTTCTACATTAGTTGATAATAAATTATACCTCATTCTGTCTGCACATAAGCATGATGTCTCCAGACTACACAGGAAAATGTCCTTGCACTTTCTCCTGCTCCTCCTCCTCCTACTCCTTTTCCTCCACCTTTTCTTCCTCCTCCTCCTCCTCTTTTTTTATTCTTTTGTGGGGATACCCTCAAGGATTGTGGGGCAATATGGGTAAAAAAATAAAAAGGCATACTTGGCTTGTTTCTTTCTATAAT
>NW_006984179.1:0-903 GCF_000164805.1 Carlito syrichta | reverse complement strand
CTGGGACCGAGAAAATGGGCACTTCTTCACCGGGCATGGGCCTCCTCCCTGTCCCTCCTTGATCCTAGCTTTCCACTGATAGAAATCCGGGTTCCAGCTGATCTCTGGTTCTGCCACTGCGGGACAACATAGGGTAGGAGAGGGTGCCAGGAATTCCACGAATCCAGGAGTCAACGGCCACCAAGGTGGCATAGTGGGTGGGATCGGCTGCAACTGCCACCTTTTGTGAGGTGGTTGCAGTGGTGACGGAAGTGCATTGCATAGGACTAGCTGCAGCATCCACCTTTTGCAGAGGTGGTTGTGGCGTGGAACTGGCTGCAGCAACAAACTTTTGTGAAGACGTTCACTGTCTCCATCTTGTCCCTCTCCTTACATCTCCTTTATCATGAGTCCCACAGTGACTAGACCTCTGTGTTGGGTGTCCAAATGACACCCAATGACAGGTCCTCCTCTTTGAAGGTTGCCTCAGTGACTGGCACTTTTCTGTTACCATATCCAGTGACAGACTCTCCTCTGACATAGATGCTTTAGTGCCTTGTTCTCCTTTGTGATGATTGTTCCAGTGACTGACTCTCCACTGAGAATGATGCTGCAGTGACTGGCCCTCTTTTTAATATGTACCACAATACCTGTCCTTCTTCTGTGATGGGTACCCCGTGACTGGCTCCCCTCTGTGATAAGTGTCCCAGTGACCATGCCTCCTCTGCGATTAGTGTCCATTGACTGACCTTCATATATAATGGATGAACCCATGAAAAGTCCTACTTTGTTATGGGTATCTTAGTGATTGGGTCACCTTCATTTTGGATGTCACAGTGACTGGCTACCTTCTGTGATTATTAACTCAGCGATTGACTTTCATATATAATGGCTTTCCAGTGACTTGCTCTTCTCTGTGATGAG
>NW_006984178.1:0-480 GCF_000164805.1 Carlito syrichta | reverse complement strand
GTGGCAAAGATATTATGAGAACAGCAGGGCAGGTGGAATGTGGATGTGGCAGAATCTTAAAGGCAGGAGGAGGTGAAGGAAGCTTGGGGAATATTAATTAGACTCCATGAGCTTGCTTCCAACCTAGGATGTGCCGAGTTTGTTAAACAAATGAGAGAAGGTGAGGGCCAAGTGCAGAGAGATGCTCAGGCAGCCCCAGGCGTCATGGAAGGACCTGAACGTCCAGATATTTAATTTTCTTGGCTCAAGGCCCCCAGCTCACTTTAGGGTCCTAGGAAGGTTTGTCGGGTATTTTCTGTGGTGGGCTTTTGGGCACCCATCTTCCTGCTAGAGAGAGACAAGGGCTGCTAAGAAACACTGTCCTTCTGATTGTCACTTCAACTTGTTGAGCACTTGACATCCATAAGGCTCTTTCCAGGTTTCTTACCTCTCATTATAACACTGCACATGGAAACTGTCCCCATTTATAGATAACTGTCC
>NW_006984177.1:0-484 GCF_000164805.1 Carlito syrichta | reverse complement strand
CCAGTAACTAACACACCTATCACAGAGAAGAGCCAGTTATTGAGGGATATATTATAGAAGAATGCCAATCATTGCAGATCCATCACAGAGGAGGGCCAGTCCCTGGGACACCCATTAGTAAGAGGTTCAGTCACTGGGACTCACGTCAGAGAGAAGGGACAGACACTGGAGCACCCATCACACAGGAGGCCATCACTGTGGTACCTTTCACAAAAGAGTGCTAGTAACACTGGCACCAATCGTAGAGGAGGTAAAGTCACTGAGGCAGTCTTCACAGAGGATGGCCTGTCACTTTGGCACCCATCACTGAAGAAAGTCAGTCACTGTGCCACTCATTAGGAGGATGTCCAGGACTGGGGTATCCATCACAAAGGAGGACTAGTCACTGGAGCACCCACCAAATATGAAGACAAATCACTAGGGTATCATTGACAAAGGAGGTGCAGTCACTTGGGCACATATTATGGAAGAGGTCCAGTAACTG
>NW_006984176.1:0-424 GCF_000164805.1 Carlito syrichta | reverse complement strand
GTGGCTGGAGCTTTTGACTTTAGTGGCAACTGCCAACTTGTTTACCATTTTTATGGCTGGTTCTTTTCCTTTTGGAGTTCTTTTCCTTTTTTTTTTTAATGTCTCAGTTTTTAAGAACTTCAGAGTCTTTTTATAATTGGCAGTTTGGTATTCTAGTCCTGGGTCAAGCCTCTGGAGTTTGGCATTTAATATTTTATAGGATATAATCTTGTTTGCAAAGTAGTAAAATAAATTTTTAAAATGTCTTTGCATACAGAATTTTTGACCATTTTATTTTTTCTTTGGTCTATACAGGCAAAATTATTAAAAATTCTTATGAATTACTAAACAGCAACCTTAGTTGTAAGATGTGGACAACTAAATGAGCATAGCCAAAAATGCAAGCATTAGTGTTATTTAGCATTACAATATAAAGTAGGGACTC
>NW_006984175.1:0-427 GCF_000164805.1 Carlito syrichta | reverse complement strand
GGGGGGGGGGGGGGGGGGGACTGTGAACCTAAAATTTTACAGTCTGTTAAATTATCTTCAAGAATGACACAGACTTTTTTAGACACACAAAGCTAAGACTCTACTATTCAGACCATAACTGGAGGAATTACCTTATACAGAATAAACTTCATTATGGAGACTAAGTGAGCCAAAAGGAGTACAGAAGTATTTAACAATATTGACCAAGTCTGGGTTCTACCTAGAAAATACAAGATGTGTGAAACATATGCACCATTGAGCGTTCCCAATGGCCATAATGAAGGTAATACAGATCAGTGTAAATGAACAAATTTTATATCATTCGAATTGGTTTCTTGTGCTTTTGTATAATTTAGTCCCAGTTTTCAACTGTCCAAGTCTTCACAATTTTAAATAATAAAAGCAAGAAGACACTATCAATATAGCC
>NW_006984174.1:0-429 GCF_000164805.1 Carlito syrichta | reverse complement strand
TGAGAGTCCTCCCCTCATTTCTGCACAGTTTTCAGTACAATTTCACCTTCAGCAAACAGAAAGTATATCTAGAATTTATCAATACTGTACATTTCAGAAACTGAAAATTATGTATTCCTGCTCCAGCCCTGGGTTACTATGATCCAATACAGTTAAATATAAGAAACAAAATTGTGGAGACGATCCTATGAGATTGTCTTTAAAAGTGTGTCCTTCAAATAGTTGTCTACTTTTAAAATATACCTCTATGCTCAAGATATATATAGTAAGTAAAAATGTAGAAGAATTGGTCTCAAATATGGGCTTGGATCTAAGGACCAACTACCTTGAGGTGGCCCAGGAACACAGAAGGATCTGGTTAGTTAACAAAACTGGTTAGGGACAAAACTCTAAATTGTGTCCCTATAAGTGAAGTAAAAAATATTATGC
>NW_006984173.1:0-512 GCF_000164805.1 Carlito syrichta | reverse complement strand
GCTAAGTCACTGAAATTCCCACTGCTAAGGAAGTTCCAGTCATCTGGGCAAAATTTTATCCCCCCCCACATTGTCACCCATTTTATAGGAATACCAGTCACAGGGGCATCACTCAAAGAAGGATACCCACAGGGTGCCCACCACAGAAGAAAGCCCATCACCAGGACACCTATCACAGAGGAAAGTCATTGGAGCACCCATCATTGAGGAGAGTCAGTCACTGGAGTATTCACTACAAAAAAGGCCAGTCATTGGGACACATCACAGTAGATGGCTGATCACTGATGTACCCATTACAGTATAAGTTGGTCACAGATGAGGTTCAGTCAGCAGGGCACTAATTCAGGACAGTTTATCACCAGGGGCTTTCATCACTGAGGTGGGTGAGTCAATAAGACACCTAATACAGAAGAGGGACACTCATTCTGGAACCCATTATAGAGGAGAACCACTCAATGTGGAACTAATCACAGAGGAGGCCCAGTCACTGGGCCACCCATCATAAAGGAAAG
>NW_006984172.1:0-433 GCF_000164805.1 Carlito syrichta | reverse complement strand
GCTAGATAACTGGCTAGTTAGCTGGCTGACTGATTTAACTAGCTAGCTGTCTATGTATCAAACTAGCTACCTGACTTAACTAGCTAGCTGGCTAGCTAGCTGGCATAACTTGCTGAGAAGGTAGTTTACTGCCTAGCAGTCTAGCCAGCTGACTTAATTAACTAGTTATCTGGTGGGTTAGATGACTAGCCAGCTGGCTTAACTAACTAACTACCTGGCAGGCGAGCTGGCTAGCTAGCTAGTGGACTGGTCAGTTGGCTAGCCATCCAGCTTAAATAGCCTGCAAAACTGCTGGTCAGCCAGTTAGCCAGCCAGTTTAAGTACCTGGACACCTACCTGACCAGCCTGTTAACCAGCTGGCTTAAATTGCCAGCCATCTAGCTAGCCAGCTGGCTAACTAACTGACTTAACTATCAGACAACTAGATAGCCTT
>NW_006984171.1:0-660 GCF_000164805.1 Carlito syrichta | reverse complement strand
AACAACAACAACAAAAAAGCTCACTCTGCGGCTGTTCCTGTAACTTGAGCTTCCTTTCAGCTCTGGTTTCCAATCCCTCCCCTTTGCTCTCACTGCAGGCTGATAGGGTTGTTCTCAGTGTGGGTCAAATGCTCCATGGACAACTGTAGGAGAAGGGTGAATCCGATTTGGACTCACCCAGCTTGCTACTGCTGTTGTCAAGTCTCCCACTCAGATCTGACATGTCTGTGCCTGTTCCAGGGTGGAACAGAGCCATTAGCTAGCCTCTAAGTCCCAGGCTGGTGGCTGGGTGGAGTTGGGCAGGGCAATGTAAGTCTCTGTCTGGTCTTGAAACAGAGAAAATGATGCAGGACAGCATTTCCTCACTAGTTGTGGGGCTCCTCTCCACCTCTTCCTGAACTGCTTTCTCCACAGATCTGGGGCTCTTGCTGCTCTGCTGTTACAGGTGATGGTATGGAGTGGGCACCAGGTGATGAGGATCAGCTGTATTCTGCAACCTTTCCTCAGGAAAACCCTGAGAACAGCAGAAGATTCTGTGCACTGGGGGCTCCAATCTCAGCGTGTTGGGGAGTTGCAGTCACCTGTGGAGGAAAGTCCTGGTTGCTTGAACAAGAGTCTCCCCAGACAGACCTTCACTCACCCACCGGTACACACCCACTC
>NW_006984170.1:0-2586 GCF_000164805.1 Carlito syrichta | reverse complement strand
CTTCTTCATAATGGGTGCCCCAGTGACAAACCTGCCTTTGAGATGGTTGTCCCCTAATTGACCATCCTCAATGTTGGGTGCCCTAGTGACTAGCCCTTCTTTGTGACTGGTCTTCCACCAGTAGCTTGTCCTCCATCATAATAGATGTCCCATGGTCATCCTCTGTTATCAGTTCCACAGTGACAAACTTTTTCTGTGTGGATCTCTCAGTAACTTGTTTTCCACAGGGAGGGGTGCCCCTGTGCCTGACCCATCTGTGCAGTGTGTCCCACTGACTGGTCCTTCTCAGTTATGAGTGCCTCAGTGACGGCCTCTCCTCTGTGTTGAATGCCTCTATGACAGGTTATCCTCTGTGATGTGTGCCTCAGTGAATTGTCCTGTTCTGTGACTTCTGTCCCAGTGACTGGCCTTTCTCTATAATGAGTGACTGACTCAATGACTGGCTCTCCTTTGTGGTTTGTGCCTTACTGACTGATCCTCATCTGTGATCAGTGCCCCAGTGACTGGCCTACATCTGTGATGGGTAACCCGTTGATTGACCCTCTTCTGTTATGGCTGTCCCTGTGACTGACTTTTCTCTTTGATGGGTACCCAGTGACTACACCTCCTCTATGATTGGTACCCCAGTAACTGGCCCACCTCTGTGATGTGTGACTCAGTGACTTGACCTTCTCTGTAAAAAATGCTAGAGCTATTGATCGTCCTCTGTGATTGGTGCCCCAGTGATTAGCTTTCCTCTCTGAACGCTGTCCCATTGCCTGGTATTCATACATAATGCGTGCCTCAGTGACTAGCCCTCTTCCACTATGGGTTTCATAGAGACTATGTCTCCTCTTTTATATGTGCCCCAGTGACTGTCTCCTCCATAATGGCTACCCTAGTGACTAGCTCTCCTCTGTTATGGGTATACCTGTAACTGGCCTCCTGTATAATTAGTGGCAAGCCCCCAATGTGATGAATGTCCCAATAATTGACCTTTCTCAATCATGGGTGTCCAAGGCACTAGATTTTGTTGTGTGATGGTTATCCCAGTGACTGCCTGTCCTTCATAATTAGTATCACAGAGAAAAACCCTCCTCTGTGAGGGTGTCTTTATGATTAGCCCTAATCTATGATGTGGGCCCCTGTGATTGATACATCTCTGTAATGGGTGACCCAGTGATTGAACTTACTCAGTTATGGAAACCTCCTCTGATGGGTGCTCCAGTGAATTTCCCCCTTCTCTGATACCTGTCCTGATGAGTGATCCTCATCTGTGATGACTGCCTCAGTGGCTGGCTCTCCACTGTGATTTGCCCCAGTGATTGATACTCATCTGAGGTGAGATCTCTAGTGACTGGCCATCCTCTAGAATGAGTGGACAAATGACTGGCCCTGAGGTGGGTGCCCCTGTGACTGGGTCCTCCTCTGTTATGGGAGCACCAGTGAATGGCCCTCATTTTTTATGGGTAACCCAGTGACTTGTCTCCTCTGTGATTCGTGCACAAGTGGCTGACCTTCCACTGTCATGGGTGTCCCAGTGACTGATCTATATGATGGGTGCCACAGTAACTTATCCTTGTCTGTGAAGACCACCCCATTGATGGGGCCTCCACATAATAGGTGCCCCATTGAACAGGACTCCTTCATGTTGAGGCTCCAGCGTCTAGTCCTATTCCAAAATGGGCACCAGTGAATAGCCCTCCTCTGGGAAGGCTGAACCATTGGCTGGCTCCCCCTTGTGATGGGTGTCACAGTGACTGACTCTCCTCTGTGATAAATGCCACAGTAATTGTACCTCTCTATAATTGCCCCAGTGAGTAGCCTACCTCTTTGATGAGTGTCCTGTAACTTGCCAGCTTTTGTGATGGGTGCAACAGTGACTGGTCCTACTTTATTTTGGGTGTTCCTGTGACTGCCCCCCCCTGAGTTGGGTGGAAAATTACCCGTTCTTTTCTCTGATGGGTGGTTCTGTGACTGGTCCTCCTTCTGTTATGACTGTCTCAGTAACTGGTCCTCTTCTTGGTGGGTGCTGCAGAGTCTGGTCCTCTGCTATGATGGTTTCCCAGTGACTAGGCTTCCTCTGTGATCAGTGCCCCCATTACTAGACATCGCTTGTGATAGGTTCCCAAGCGAATGGGCCTCCAATGAGATCGGTACACCAGTGACTGACTCTCTTTTTTGATCAGTACCCCAATCGGTACACCAGTGACTGACTCTCTTTTTTGATCAGTACCCTCCTTTTAGTGGGTGGCAAAGTGACTGATCCTCCTTTGTATGGGGTGCCTCAGTGACTGATGCAGTATGCACGGGTGCCTCAGTGACTGAATGACCACTGTGCTGTGTTCCCAGGTTACTCCCCTTCCTCTGTGACCAGTGATCAGTGACTGGGTCTCAGCTTAATGGGTGACACAATAACTGGAATTCTGTTATGGATGTTTCTGTCACTGGCTCTTCTCTGTGATAAGTGTTTCAGTGACTCTTCCTCCTCTGTGAAAGATACTCAGTGACTAGTCTTCATGTATAATAGATGACCTAGTGGTTAAATCTCCTACCTGCTCTGTGCCCAGTGACAGGCTTTCATCTCTCTTGGGTGTTCCAGTAGAT
>NW_006984169.1:1498-2274 GCF_000164805.1 Carlito syrichta | reverse complement strand
AATTTTCTCCAGTGATACCTGAAATCACTTGTTTTCTCCAATCTCACTAACATAGTATGTTGTAAAACTTTTGGATTTTTGCAATCAAGTAGGTGAGAAATGATACATCCTAGTTTTAACATTGTTATTAGTAAGATGGAATATATTTTCAATAAGTTAAGAGCTTTTTGCATTTCCTTCTTTGTTAACTATACTTGTATTTTGTCTAATTTTCTCTCAGGTTCTCAATTTTTAAGAGCACACATACATGAATATATATGTATTTATATATTTATATATGCATATATTAACACACAAGGGAGATTTCTAAATACTTATTGTTTTCCTATCGACTTTGATTATGGTTTTTGTATTTCAAACAGAAATTCTTCAATGTTACAGGCCTGATGTTGTGAATCAATTTTGCTTATTGTTTCTGTTTTTTGATTCCCAGCAAGATTTTTACATTTCTTTGTTATAAAGTACAGTACATGTTTCTGCTATCACAACTAATTTTTTTTTCCATTTTTACATTAGAGCAGATGATGGTCTGTGATGTTATCTAATATTATTCTTTTTTCTAAATGGTTTCACAGTTGCCTCGACTTATTTAAATATCCATTTTTTTCCTCAGGGATCTGCATTTTTTCACATTGATATACCATCTGTATGGTATAATAAATTCCACTTATACTTAGGTATTAGACTAGAGTTTCTATTTTATTTATTGATACTTTACTTTCTTTATCACTTTCTGCCACTACAACACTGTCTGAAATGTCAAATTTTTGCAGGAA
>NW_006984169.1:0-895 GCF_000164805.1 Carlito syrichta | reverse complement strand
TATTTCATATATTTTGCCCATTGCTTTGGTTGGTTTATGTCAGAAGATAATCTGGTGCTTGTTACTTCATACTTTTACTATCAATACTATTTTTATTAAAGTAATCACAGAAATGCGATTATTATATAAAACTAAAAAACTATCAAATAATTTCTTATATTTTATAATTTAAAATAAATTACTTTCAATCTATTTGGATTTTCTGGACCTTACAATATAGGTCTAGATAATAAAGAGTTTTTGCAACTCTTTATTAATTTTTGGATTACCTTGTGATTTTCCATGTTGGAAGATGAGTATTTCTACTCTTGGATTTCCCTCACAATATTTATGTACATACTTTGTAGATACATGTGCCTCGAATAACACACACACACAGATTTTTCTTTCTTTCATCTATGCAGGTTACCTTACCTAATTTTTTAAGGTTTGATTTCAGTCAATCAAGATTCTTTGGTTATTATGGCTATTATGGTTATTAAAAGCCTGCCATGGTTTTCTTTAGTTGTGGTCTTAAACCTCAGCATGCATTATAGCACCAGGAGAGCTTGCTGAAACATAGTTTACATGAACACACTTTCAGAATTTTTTCTTCAGTAGATGATGGTTGGACCACACTGGGTATTAAATTTCAATACCAGAACTTCAGAGGGACACATACATTCAAACAGTAGCAGATTTTTACCTGCATGGTTAGTTTTCAGGCTGTTGCAGAGAAAATGACCAATAGTCTCTTCAAATACTCAAATTAGAAGCAACTTCATCAAGAAACAAAGGACTTTAGCAGAATGAATACAACTATGAGCTCTGCAAATTGGTTTTTGCCATTCATTTTTCCTGTGCGTTACTTAATTAAACTCCCTCTGCTTAAGTTCTCTCATGTTCCAACATATCT
>NW_006984168.1:0-600 GCF_000164805.1 Carlito syrichta | reverse complement strand
TTATGGCAGAGCAGGCATAGGCTCACTCACTGGCTGACTAGTTAATTCAGCTTACCAGTCAGCTCACTAGCCCGCTGACTAGTTATGTCAGCTCAACTGTCGGCTCACTTGCCGGCCGACTAATTAAGTGAGCTAACTGGTCAGCCTACTAGCTGGAACAACTTAAGTAAGCTAAACAATCGGCCGACTAGTGGACCAACTTGTCAGTTGAGAAGTTAAGTCAGCTAAATAGTCGGCCAGCCTGTTAGGTCAGCTAACTAGTCAGTCAACTAGTCGACCGACTAATTAGGTCAGCAAATTGGTCACCCAACTTCTTAACCAAGCTAACTATGGAGCCAACTCGTCAATCATCTATTTAACCAAACTAAATATTCGGCCGAGTAGTCACCCAACTTGTTAAAG
This sequence comes from Carlito syrichta, assembly GCF_000164805.1. NCBI lineage: Eukaryota > Metazoa > Chordata > Mammalia > Primates > Tarsiidae > Carlito > Carlito syrichta. The sequence continues at coordinate 198 of NW_006984168.1, read as the reverse complement.
CAGCTAACAAGTCGGCCGAGTAGTCAGCCAACGTGTTAAAACAGCTAATTAGTCGGCCAAATCATCATCCAACAAGTTGTCACCTAGATAACTCATTAACAAACTAGTTAATTCAGCTGCTTAACTCGTTTACCAACTAGTTAAAACAGTTATGTAACTCATTAAAAAACTCATTAATTCAGCTAGCTATCTCATTAT
>NW_006984167.1:0-510 GCF_000164805.1 Carlito syrichta | reverse complement strand
TAAGTCAGCTAGTTATGTCAGCTAGCTAGCTGGTTATGTCAGCTAGTTTAGTCAGCTAGCTAGCTAGCTAGGTAGCCAGCTAGTAAAGACAGCTGGTTAGCTAGGTAGCTAGCTGGTTTATTCAGCTAGTTAAATCAGCTTGCTAGCTAGTTCAGTCAGTGAGTTAGCTAGGCTGAATAACCAACTGCCTAACCGTGTATGTACCTAATTAAGTAAACTGTCTAGCCAGTTAGCTAGCTAGTTAAGTAACCTTGTTAAGTAAGCTCACTAGCAAGTTGGATAGCTAGGTAGCGAGGTATTTAAGTCATCTGGCAAGACAGCAGGCTATGAGGGTAGCTAGCTAGTAAAGCCAGCTGGCTATCCAGCTGACTAGCTTGATAGCTAGGAAGTTAATCAGCCTGCTAGACAGCTGGCTACCTAATTAAGTCAACTAGTTATGTCAGATGGTTAGCCAACTGGCTGGCTACATCGTAAGCTAGTTAAGTTAGTTGGCAAGCTAGCTGGCTAGCT
>NW_006984166.1:0-1057 GCF_000164805.1 Carlito syrichta | reverse complement strand
CACTCTTTGGAGGAGAGTTAATCACTGCTAACTCATGAGAGTGAGTAGTCACTGGGGATCCACTTATGGAGGAGAAAAAATAATTTGGACAAACATGACAGATGAGGGCCACTCTCTGTGTTTTCCACCACAAAGGGGACTGATCACTAGAGATTCCCACCAAAAAGAAGGGGCCGTCACGAGGGCACCATTCAAAGAGTAGCCCTCGTCCTTGTGGTACACGTGAAAAAGGAGGGCGAGTCACTGGGACACTCATCACAAAGGGGGCTTGTCACTGTGGCACCCAACACAGAAGAAGGCCAGTCACTGAGGCACTAGTTATAGAGAAGAGTCAGGTATGGGGACACCCATCACACAGGAGGGCTAGTCAGTGAGGTACTAAATATTGAAGGGGCCCAGTAAATAGGACATTCATCACAGAGGAGGGCTAAAGACTAAGACAATCATTAATGATGAGCACCAATAACTGGGGTACTAATTAAACACAAGGTTCAGTCACTGGGGCACATCTAAAGGAGGAGGATCTGTTACTGGAGCACATTATGGATAAGGTCATTCACTTTGGCATGGATCACTGAACAGAATCAGTCACTGGGACACCCATCTCAGACGTGGTACAGTCACTGGGGCACCCATCTCAGACGTGGTACAGTCACTGGGGCACCCATCACAGAGGAGTGGGAGTCACTGGGGCACATATTACAGAAAAGGGGCAGTCACTAGGATAACCATCATAGAGGAGAATTTGTGACTGGGGCACACATCACACAGTAGAGCCAGTCACTGTTGCACACACCAGAGACAAGTGACAGTCACTGTGGTACCCAATACATAGGAGATTCAGTCATGGAGAATCCATTAAGTGGGGCACAGTCAATGGGACTCCAATCACAGAGTAGGGCCAGTAACTGGGGTAGTTTCACAAAAAGACAAAATGAGTGTGGTAACCATCACAGAGGACGATCAGTCACTGGGGCATTTGTCCCATTTTAGGGTCAGTCACAGGAACATCAAATAATACAGGAGGGCCATTCTTTGAAGCATGAATCAGAGGAGA
>NW_006984165.1:0-812 GCF_000164805.1 Carlito syrichta | reverse complement strand
GTCCCCCCAGCATCTGGTCAATAGAATATAAATATTTACAATGAAAAAATAGGCAAGGAAAAGGAATCATCATCCAGGTCAGTTTCTCTCCGATGCTCCTCAGGCTGTGGACATAACTATCCATTAGCTCCTGGCAGTCACATCACACCCACCCTGTGCCGCTGATGGCCTGGGACGTGTGGGCTCACTGTGGATGGATGTTTTTGTTCTCTGTCACTCCTATGCTTTTTCTGCGCTATTTTAAAAGCTATCCGAATAGTGAATTAAATACAAAAATGTAAACTTTGAAAGAAGAGAAAATAGAAATAAATATGGCTGGACTTCAACGAACATTACAAAGCCTGGGAGCCATGGCTCCATGTAGCGCTGGGCACCCAAGGGTGACACAGCATCTACAGGTGAGGCTGTGGGTCCGCTGGGGCTGCAGGGGCCCCCCACTGCATCACTAGACGTGGGATCCATACACGCTTGAGGCCATTGACATGCTGCAATGTCTGCCACACCAGCCCAGGAAGATTTCTGTGTCAGGCGAGGCCTGTTGGAGAGTCCTCATCATGTTTCCCCACCTTGGAGACCAGTGTGTTGTAATCCATCAAGTTAAGCAGGTGGCTGCCCTGTTCTATAGAGTTTTATAATTTTCTCTCCCAACTCTGCTCTTTCTACTAAGATATTTTTCTTTACCATCAACTGCTTAATGTACATCATTGTAACCTGAGCTACTCTGATCTCATCTCCAACTCATTATCATTTTAACAAAACCAGTTATTCCTCATGAGGTCCCCATTCCTTCCAGCCTAAGCCTCAGTCCCCAG
>NW_006984164.1:0-841 GCF_000164805.1 Carlito syrichta | reverse complement strand
TGGTGAGACCTCGTCTCTACAAGAAGCCAGCCAAATGATCCAAGCATGTTGGCACATGCCAGTCGTTCTGGTCACTCAGGAGGCCACGGGGGTAGGATAGCCAGAGCCCTGATGGTGGTGGCTGCATTGGCTGAGAGCAAGCCCCTGAAATTTTACCTGGGTGACAGAGCATGGCTCTGACTCAGAATAACGATACGAACCACCACCACCACAACCAGAGGCTGAACTCAGGGGCTAAATCTGGCTTCCTGGCCCTACGGAGGCCCAGGACAGTTAACGGCCTGAACCTAGGGGTTGACACCAGCCCTGGACTCAGTGTGAGAGCTCATCTCAGCCATCAAAATAAATCTAAAGATTAGCCGGGCATGGTGGCACAGGCCTGTGGTTCCAGACACTATGGTGGCTGAGGCAGGAGGAATGCCTGAGCCCAGCAGGTGGAGTCTGCAGTTGCCGTCCAAATAATAATAATCACAATCACCACTACCACCACCACCCCTGCCATCTACTGTGAGGATTCATCCTCAGGGTTGGGAGAGGAAAAGGCACTTCCCCCCCTGTCATTTGCTGGCAGTTTCAAAGTTGGCCACCGGGCATATCCATCCCATGCCTTTGGCCACGCATCCCAGAAGACCTGCCTCCACCCTCCACACTTGTGCCCTATGGCAGACACCTATGAGCTCACGGAACAGACTGACCCGAGTTAGGCGGACGTCTGGCATAGATCGATTAAGGAGGTCTGGCAATGCCATTGCCAGCATATGTTCTGGTTGCCCAGTTTGCCTCCTTTGAGCAGGGGGAGGGCCCCTTCCTCTCTCAACCACTCCATGATCCCATGACCATG
>NW_006984163.1:0-519 GCF_000164805.1 Carlito syrichta | reverse complement strand
GTACTCAGGGCACTAGTTTAAGATTCAGCAGTGGCTTCAATTTTTCTGTCATCATTGGTGCGGACAGGAATCAGCAAAGTGTTTCTCTGTTGTCTCTCTCTCAGTCTCAAAATCTCTCTCTCTCTCTCTCTCTTTGTCTTTCCATCTGTCTCAAAATCTCCTTCTCCCTCTCCCTCTCCCTCTGCTTCTCCCTCTGTCTCTCCCACTCCAGGGTTGTGTGTTTTGCAGCATTTCAATTCATGGTGGCCTGAGAGAGGAAGCGAACGGAAGTCAGCAGAGCAAGCAAAAACAGCCACCATAGAGGCAGAATAGCAGATATGGAACAGAAGAGACAGCTTGCTAAAGCCGAGAGTGTGCTTTTCCTGTAAGTTCCCATTTGCCTATGCAAACTGCTGGTGGTTTCTCTTTGCTCTGTTCCAAAATGCTACTTGGAATGATGCTGCTGATATGGGTGCTGCTGCCTCTTACCCCTATTTTGCATGTGGGTAGCCTCAAAGCTGTGATTCTTCAAAGACACAG
>NW_006984162.1:2039-4100 GCF_000164805.1 Carlito syrichta | reverse complement strand
GGTTTGGTCCCTGGAACAAAAGATGGTACGAAAGAGGAAAATAATGGAAGCGGATTCAAGAGGAAGTTAGAAAGAGAGACGAATGAGAAGGAAAATAAGCATACATATCAACTCACAGATAAAAAATAGACACAAGGCCAGAGAAGAGTGAAAATCAGACACACAAAGAACATCCCCTAAAGCATACTGATAACCACACAAAGACAGTCCAATAAAGTCATCCCTTTTGATGCATTTTCCCCAAACACAAACAGGTAGTCTAAAACAAAAAGCAAACAAAAATGAGCAAAACAAACAGTCAAAACGATAAATCAAAAGTCAAAATAAGACATCAGACTAGCTCTGGATTCCTTCCTGAGTGTCTAGAGTCTCTTCAACTCTCATCTCTTACCTCTCCACTTTGCTTTCATTGCAGGCAGATAGATTTACTCACAGCTTGGATTTGATTTTTAGCCTGCTGCCTGAGAGGTCTGCGATGCTGAGCTGCCTGTATCTGATTCAGTGAAAGGGGAGCTGATTTGTCTCCTGTTTAGCGACATTACCTTAGATGCTGAGGTGGAGGCTGCTCGTAGGTAGGCAGGGCCAATGCAAATACCTGCCTGGAAAATGGCTGAGGTGGGCAGCTCCTCTTTCATGGATCATTTCTCTCTGGTCATCTGGGTCCCTGGATGATCCACTATGATGGGGTATGGTGGCATGTGAGGCACCAGGGATCAGTTGCACAGTTGGACGCTGGATCTGGTGTGCCACCAGCCACTTTGGGTGGAGAAGGGAGCTGAGAGTACCCTCTTCTGGAGCTGAGAGAAGCTGATCAGCACCTCCTTAATATATACGGTTCCCTTACACAACCATGGGGTTTCACACTGGGTGCCTCAGCCAGAGTGGGGCCGGAGTACCAAAGGACAGGTGGTTTGCAGTGAGAGCAGTTTCAGTCCCCTCACAGGGTACTTCAGTCGGAAATGGAGCTAGTATCTCTGAGAGGGAGATGCCTAGAGCTTCCCTGGGTGACGGTGGCTTGAAATAGGGCTGGGTGAGGGCCCGGAACCCAGGGCACAGAGATGAAACTCTGATGATTGAGAACCAGGCAGCTGGCCTGGGAGCCCAGTCAAGGTGGGAGCTGGCAGCAGCTGACTGCTGGGTGGATCAATGCAGCCAGCAAGGGAACCCAGTCTCCACAAATTGGTATCCAAGTACCTCCACAGACGACAGCTTGGCGCCAGGTGAGACAATGTAACCAGGGAGGAGCTGGGATTTCCATGTGGCCAGGGCTGCATATAGTCAAGTAGCAGCAGTCAGGGACCACAATATCCAGTCTTGCATGGGACTGAGGGCCTTGGGGCCTCAAACCTGTGTGACTGGTGATAGGTAGGGTCTGGGGAAAGTAAAGTAAGAGTCTTTTTGAGAACTCACATACATAAAATCTCATAATGCTGCCTATGCCATTGGCATCTTACCAGAACTCCTCAGGACTTGTTCTTTCTTTCTGAGATTTCCTTCTATAATTTTTATTGCTGGTTTAATTCCATGTTCTGGTCTTCAACTTCTGAAATTAATTATCCTGCTAGATTAATTCTGATTTCCATATTTGTCATCTTGTCATTTATTCCCTGGATAAAATATTTGTGGTGAAATCTTGTTACAGGTTCTTTCAGTGTTGCATCCTGTCTTTCTTGAGACTTATTCACTCTTCTCATTCATTCTTTAATCACTGTTGCATTATGGAGCCAGTCTTTGGTGACTTCATTGTTTGAACTCCTTGTGGGTCTGAGTTTTCAGGAATGTTCTCTTAGTTACACTTGGAATTACCTGTGGTCTTCCACTGATTTATTCTCATTTGTGACAGATCTTGCTTTTCTCTTTAGTTCCATTATTCAGTGGAAGTGGAGAAGGTTTTTGCTTTTGATGTTTGCTCAGCCCTGTATTTTCTCCTTGATTCAGTCTTAGATTTGTTCTATTTTGAGACAAGGATGTGGATGGGAAAACTTGCTGTCTCTTGTAGTCTTGAAAGTCAAATAAGGTAGATGATATGGAGAAGGATTGGGAAACTATTTGCAAATCACA
>NW_006984162.1:0-964 GCF_000164805.1 Carlito syrichta | reverse complement strand
CCTGGGTTTGTCCCTCTCAGTCATGCCCCATACTTGTGGCTCTGACGTTCAGGGGATTGCTGGGGAGGAGGGTGGTTTGGGTCAGGTCCAGACTAACCACGGATCTATTTGGAGATCTTTTTTATCCCTTTCTGACCACAATCTTTGCCCCAAGGCTGAATCAGGGTAGGGGTGGGACCCCTGAGACTCAGCACTACTCAGGTCTCTCCAAAGTTTGTGCTTTCAGGATATTCCTTCTGAGTCATGATCAACCACCGAGTAGCTGATCCATCAGTCACAGAGATCAGGTCTGTTGTTCAACAGAGTAAGCAAGTCAGAACTCATTCCTGTCCCATTTTCAAGATGGTGGCAGGGTGTCTCTTTCATCTTTTGGGTGGGACTCTGCCTCAGGGCTACCTCTCCAGCTTTTACTGCCAATGTCTGGCCATGCCCTGCTGTGTTTGAGGCAAAGCCTGGGGCCCAGCAGTCTCTTCCATTACAGTGGTGAGGCAGAGTCTGGAAACAGCATTCTCTCCCTGTACCTTTGTTGCAAGAAAATTTTGGTTCATTAAAAAAAAAATGCTCAGCTTCTGTGGCCCAGGAAGAGTTAGAGACCAAGCAGAGCAGCTGCAGCACCAGCTGCTTCACCATGAGGGCCCTGGTCACTTGCACATGAGCACCCATTTAGTCAGTCTCTCCCAGCATCTCCTTCCCAGGAAGGTTTTGGTTTATGAAACAAGGGGAAATAATGGTGCGCAGCTTCTGCATCCCAGCAGTCATTATTATTCATACCAATCAACTGCAGTACCAACTGCTGCACCCAGAGAACCCTGGCAGCTTTCTTCTGAGTCCTTACTCAGTCAGCCCCTCACACTCCAACACACTCACTGACACGTATACCAAATTTCCCATACACTCATTCACACCAGGACTCGAGCACTCTGAATGAACAGTCTATTTTCTGTGATGGGCGGCCCAGTGACTG
>NW_006984161.1:0-20415 GCF_000164805.1 Carlito syrichta | reverse complement strand
TCACACAGTTGGAACCCAGGCCTGTTTTGGCCATATTTCCATGCTGCCCTCCACCTCTTGTTACAATTCCTCCAACTCTAGGTGTGCACATTACCTACACACACGACTATGCAGTGAGCTATGTAAGTGTCATCTCACACACACCAGATGCGCATCCTGGGAAGGAAATGCTGGCACGTTCCTCACTGTGCATGTGAGCAGTCTGGTGAGGCCCCCAAAGACATCATGACTTTATTATGGCCACAGAAATGGTAAAATAAATAAATAAGTTCTTTTTCAGCCAAATCGCCTTAAATCTGGGGTGCTGCTTGCATTCAGGTTTTTCCAGGGGCTGAGTAGGCTGTGTTTTCATAATTGTGAACAGATAAGGAGTTGATATGGGGGAGGGTGAGCAGTCAGCAGCACAGCAGGGCCTTTGAGAAGGTCTGAAGAAAGGGAGGGCCCAGGTAATAAAATCTTGAAAAAGTGATCTCACTTTCTTGGTGACAGATCCCAGTGAAACTTAGAACTCTGATAACAAGTGTCCACATTCCAGAGACAGCCAGGTATCCAGGTCAATTGATGAGAAGCGCACAAGAAAGCAAGATGTTTCTCTGCTATACCTCAGCTCTCCTAAGCTGTCACCTCAGCAAGGCACAAAGTGAGAAGGTTTTCCAGTGATGCAGAGGATGGATCATTTCTTACTGACACCTCTAAGCATTTGGCAGGGAGTGCCCACAGGTAACACAGGGCAGCCCATGGAAGATGTATTTAGCCCCACCCTCTTAGGATCCCATTTGGGCAGCCCCACACCTCCCCATCACCGTGTGGGGAAGCCAGAGGTGAGGGCCCTCTTCTTGGACAGGAGCGGGTTGTCAGGTGTTGGAAAGCCTGGTGTGTCTGTTAGGTTTATATACCCCAAGTCACAGCTGGCAGGATGGGAAGATGAAGGTTGGAAACCATGTTTTTCTACTCAGATGTGAATCCTAAGACTTCAAGCTGTCATCGTTTCCTTTGTGACTGGAGGTGAATGCAGATGCTGCTGTGTGCCTGATCTGGGAAACAGCGTTTTGAAAGGGATGGTCCTTGTGGGGACAGACATCGGGGCCAGGAAGTTGCACTCCATGCTGGCTCCCACACCTTTTGGCCCAGCTGTAAGGCATGCTGTCTGCCATGCTCCATGCAGGAGACAGCTAGAGTATGTTTGATGGAGCTAACGACTCCAGATGTTTGGACAAAGGGCAGATGGACAGCACTGGGCTGAGGTGAAAGTGGGCAAAGAGGGGTCTCACAGACAAGGACTTGAGAAGACCAGAGTGGCCCGGGACCCAGACCCAAATATGGGGGATCCCTGGGGTCTGTTTTGGCTTCTTTTACTTGAGTGACTGACAGTCCCCTCTCAATGGAATCTGGCATTTATTAGTTTCCACCCCCCCACTTGGGTGATGCAAATTTCCTGTTCACACACTTGAAGGAATATCAGAAAAAGCACTTTAGTCTTGCTTTGTTTTGTTTTTGAGTTGGAGTCTCACTCTGTCACCCAGACTGGAGTGCAGTGGCAGACTCCTGGCCACTGCAGACTCAACCTGCCAGGCTCCGGCGATCCTTCCACCTCAGCCTCCCAAGTACCCAGAACTACAGTCGTGTGCTACCGTGCCCAGCTATTTTTTGATTTATTGTAGAGATGAAGTCTTGCCAAGTTGCCCAGGTGGGTCTCGAACCCATGGGCACAGGCAATCCACTTGCCTCAGCCTCCCAAAGTGCTCAGATTACAGGCTGAGCCACTGATTCTGGCTTGTCTTGTTTTGACTTTATACTAGGCCATGAATATCTTTGCATGTTGCTAATGTGTTTATTGATTTAACTTTCTGGTCAGGAATTCCTGTAGCAGGAGCTCAGCTGCCCACCAGACCTTCAAATGTTACAAATCATTAGTTTTACTAGGGAGGCTTCTACACAAAAGAGTAGGAGGCTTATACAAAAAAGGAATTAAGCATGTCCATGCATTTTCTAAATTGCATCATCACACAGAACCCATCCTGGGGCCCATCAGGACAAGAGATGTGCCCTAGCATGTTTCATAAAATTCCATAAGGGAAGTCATCTCCCACAGGAGTGCAACCTTTTGATGCTGGTGGACTCAGACATGTCAAAATTCAGTTACCATTTTAGCCATTCTGCAGAAAACAGTCTATGTGTGTCCTAATAGATGGTGTCAGTTTGCTAGAGCTGCCATAACACAACACCACAGACCATGAGAGTTAATAACAAAAATGTTTTTCTCACACTTTTCTGGATTCTAGAAATCTGCCATCAAGCTGCTGACAGGGGTGGTTTCCCTGAGCCCTCCCTCCTTGACTTGCAGATGGCTATTTTCTATCTCTGTGTTCCCAAGGTCTTCTATTTTGCTTTTCTGTATCCTTACCACCACTCCTTATAAAAATTCCAGACATCTTGGATTAGGATCCTCTACCCCAATAACCTCTCATAAGCTTACCTCTTTAAGGACCATATGTCCAAATACAGCCACATTCTGAGGCACAGGGTATCAAAACATGAACATATAAATTTTGGGGAGGGGACATAATTTAGCTCATAACATATGCTAATCCCCTGCAAATAATAAACTCCCAGAACAGGGCCTACTTGGTTAAGTAACATTCCCTTTTATTTCCAGGTTCTCAATGGATGCCATGAGTCAGCTCTCAGTTGTGTAATACCTATTTCTTGTTTCTCCTTTCTGAATCTTCTGCTTAGATCCTTGGCCCTGTGATGGGTTTCTCCCATCTTGGAATCTCCCAGCATTTCTGTTGCATTAAATCAAAAGGGTTCTCCTAGGAGGATTTTCCTCATATAATTCACCAAAAGGAGGAGCAAGCTGGACTTCCCCAGGCCCTTGCCCTCCCTGTCAGGAGCAGACCAAGCCTTGGGGCACTTAGAGGACATTCCATGCAGCCCTCACTGTGAAAGTTTGTCAGTTCTGCCCCATGTCCTATTGAGCAGCCATGCAACATTCCAAAGCCTGTCTTTCCTCGTCTCTACAGTGAAGATGGTGTTTGAGGACTCACATGGTTGATACTCTTCCTAGAGACTGTTAATACAGTGGAAGGTGTTCCTCCACCACTCACAAAACATGATACATTTTCCTCAAATGTGTTCATGGAGTAATCGATCTCTGCCCTCACGTGAAATTTTGCATTTAAGCCTAGAACTTTCCTAGCCATTGACATACTTGTCCTCTACATGCAAAAGTCCCTCAAGGGTTGCAACTTTCTGGCCTGAGCTTCAGATCACAATCCTCTGGTGATTAATGGTGCTGTCATTGATGTTATGTCCCTTCATGTTCCCCCTGTTTCATCAGTGAGTCTACTCTGGGCCTAGAAGAGATCTGCACGATGCCAACACACCAGCCAGTTCAAGGAAACAGCTTCAGGAGTCCTTGGTTCCAGCCTCCCAGGGTAGGGCCATTGTCTCCTTCATCTCATCCCTGGGTTCCTACCAGGACGTCACTACCACCCTATAGTTCCTGGAACAAAGGATAGTAGGTAAGACTGTATCCTCCAAGGAACAGTGATGACTCTGCCACCTACTAGCTGTGTCTTGAGGATGTTATTAAAACTCTCAAAGCTTCAGTTTGTTCCTCTGAAAATGGGTGTTAAGAAGATATGCCTCACAGAGTTTTTCTAAGAATAAAATGGCCTAAGACATGGCAAGCAGGTTCCTATTACCTGGTCCTCTAAAAATGCTGCCGGGTATACTGTGGTTGATCAATTAAAATTTATTTTTCTCTCCCCACTCATAGAAGAAACACTCTGTCTCATGCCACAGTAGTCCATGTCCCTCTATATTTGGAAAAACTCATTGAAAGTAAATCTGTTTTAGCACTTGTAAAGTGATTTGAGATTACTTACAGTTGGTCTTTGTGCTTGACATAGAGAGAACAGGGCTCCCCAGGTGCACTCAGATATCTAGGAAGATAGGACTGAGGTTTATTCATTCAACCAACACACATAGCACTTGCTTTGTGCAGGCACTTTCTAGACACTTGTCATAATTCAATGAACAAAACAGATGACAATCCCCGGACCTCTGTCTAGTCAGGGAGTCAGACACTCACAGGAGATATCATAAGCAGGTGATCCCCACAGAATGTGACATGTGAAATCCTCATGGCCTCCCCTAGGTATCAATGCCTCTTCCCAGATTCTGACCAGGAATACAGATCCAGGACCAACTATAACATTTTAACCAATGCAGAAAAAGAATTTGACAAAGTTCAACATCCTTTTGATTGAATATCTCAACAAATTAGGTATAGAAGAAATACATTTTAGCTCATTAAAGGCCATATGTGACAAAAGAACAGTCATTTAACACTAAAGGAAGAAATGCTGTAAGCTTTTTCTCAATGCTGGAGCAAGTCTGGGAGGCCCACTCTCTCCACTTCAGTTTACCATAAGACTGGATGACAAAGCCAGATAAATTTGAGAGTAAATATCAAAGAAGTCCAGACTGGAAATAAGGAAGTCAAATTATTCCTATTTGCAGGAATAATAAAAAGCCCTAAATCTTCCACCAAAAAATTGTTAGTACTAATCAAAAAATTCCTTCAACTTGCAGAATTCAAAAGCATTTTTCTATACTAACATAAACTCTCTAAAAAAGAAATCAAGAAAGCAATTCCATCTGCAATAGCTACTAAAAAATATACTTAGAAATGCATTTAACCAAAAGATGAAAGAACTCTATATTGAAAACTAAAACATATTGAGGTAAAAATGTCTAGAAAATACAAATAAAAGAAATCTCTTATTTATTTATTTGCAGAATTAATGTTGCTAAAAATGTCTACACTACACAGACTGACCTATAGATTATATGCAATTCCTATTCAAAATACCAATTACATTCTTTACAGAACAATGTTTAGAAATATTAAAACTTATATAGTACCACATAAGAACCTTAGCAACAAAGCTATTAAGCAAAATGAATGAACCATACTATCAAACTGTAAAATATAATACAAATGTAGAGTAACAAAAGCAGTATGTTACCAGCATAGAAGCAGACCCATAGACAAATGGGCCAGAGTAGAAGTTCAGAAGCAAATCTGTACATTTGCAGTTAAGTGGTTTTAGACAAAGATGACAAGAACATACAATGGAGAAATGACAATAAGTAGTGTTGGGAAAACTATATATCCACATGCAGAAAAATTAAATGAGACTTTTTCTTACACAATATACAAAAATCAACTCAAGATAGATTAAAGGCTTAAATGTAAGACCTAAAACTCTGAATCTACTATAGAAAATACAGAGTAAAGTCTTCATGAAAGTAGTTTGTGCAATTAATTTTTACATTTTGCCTCAAAATCACAGGCAATGTAAGTGAAAATAGACAAACAGAATTACTTCAAACTAAAAACACTTCTGCACAGCACCAGATACAATCAACAGGATGATGAAACAACTTATAGACAACATATTTGCAAATTGTACATCTGAGAAGTTAATATCAAAAATATTTGAGAAACTCAAACAACTATACAACAAAATCCCAAATAACTGTTTAAAAATGGACTAAAAACCTAAGTGAACATTTCTCAAAGAAGGTATTCCAATGGTTAACAGATAAATAAAAAATATTCAACATAAGTTTTCATCTAAAAAAGACAAATCGATACCACTATGACATATTATAATGACTATTATTAAAAAGAAAAAAGATAACAGACATTGATGCAAAGAAAAGAGAATCCTTGCAAACTGTTGTGTGAATATAAATCAATACAGTAACGGGAAACAAAACAGAAATGTCTCAAAAATTAAAAATAGATATACCATATAATTCACTGTGGATATATATGCATAGACAGTGAAATCAGTATATATCTGTACTTTCATGTTCATTGTAGTACTGTTCACATCAGCCATGATATGGGTCAAGCTAGGTGTACATTAACAAATTAATTGATAAAGAAAATGTAATATACATAAAAATGGAATGGTATTCAGTTATACAAACAGAAAATGCTGTCATTTTTAGCTGCATGAATTAATGTAGAGGACATTATGTTAATTGAAATAATCCAGGCACAGAAAGACAAACATGTCATGATCTCATTCATTTGTGGAATCTAAATAAGTTGATCTCATTAAAGCAGAGAGTAAAATGGTGGCACCAGAGGTTACAGTTTTTCAGAGAGAGGAGAGTTGAGGAGATGTCTGTCAAAAGATACATAATTACAGCCTGAGCCTGGTGACTACAGTTAATGCGAATTTATTGTATGATTAAAAAATGCTAAGGCAGTCAGTGTTCTTTTCCTCAAATGATGTGAGGTAAAATACAGGTTAATTAACTAGGATTAAACATTAGACAATTGTGTGTGTTTGTGTGTGAAAGAATAATATTTTACATGATAATTACATATAATTGTATCTGTCAATTTAAAAATAAAATAAAATTTGTTGGAAATATAGTAATGTTTCAAATACTGAGTGTGTATTTTTGTCATAAGCCTAGCTAAAGAGTATAAAAAATATACAGTTTTGTGAGATTTTTGTCAATTCATTTGCCATTCATAAACATAAGAACTCTGATTTTGTTTAAGTTTTTAATTTTAAAGTTGTGGGATACAGTTCTGGGTTAGGTATACAAATGCTCATTATGCAGGTACCCTTGATGAGATGCGCCCCCTTTCCCCTGGCAGATTCCCACTACAGCCAATCCTGTTCTCCTCCAAACCTGGCAATTTTCTGCTACTGCCAATCCCTTTCTTATAGTATTATGATAATTGTTCAAGGTTTGCTTATGAGTGAGAATATGTGATACTCAGTTCTTTAATTTTGTGATAGATCACTCAGTATTATAGACTCTAAGTCCATCCAAGTTGCTGTGAAGTTCATAATTTTGTCTTTATTTATTTGTTTTTTTGAGTTATTTATTTGTCACCCAGACTGGAGTGCAGTGGCCGCTCCCGGCCACCGCAGCCTCGACCTGCTAGGCTCCAGCAATCCTTCCGCCTCAGCCTTCTGAGTAGGCAGAATTACAGGTGCGTACTACCACGCCTGGCTTATTTTTTGATTTTATTGTAGAGATGAGGTCTTGCCTGCCCAAGTGGGTCTCGAACCCACAGACTCAGGCAATCCACTCACCTCAGCCTCCCAAAGCGCAGGATTACAGGCTGAGCCACCGAGCCCAGATATTTTTGCCCTTATTTATGACTGCATAATATTCCATGTATATATGTACTACATTATTTTTTTTAGTCCTCTTTTAATGGACAGCATGGTTGGGTTCATATTTTTGCTTTTGTGAACAATGCTGTAACAAACATGCGTGTGCAGGTATCTTTTTCACAGAGTGATTTGTGTTCCTCCGGGTATATTCCCAGTAGGGGGATTACAGGGTCATATGGAAGGTTGATTTTTAGATCTTTTAGGAATTGATAAAGTGTTTTCCACAGAGGCTATACTAGTTTAAGAACACTGATGTTTACCAGCATGTTTAGGACCCAGCACATGGCACGGGACAGGCCAATGTTCTTTGGGCTTTTACTTTAACCTCAGGGCATCTGGCATTCCTAGTACAGATGGTGACAGTGAGGAAGACACTATGGAGGCAGGTGATGCAACAGTGTCACCTCTATCAATACTGTGAACAAGAATACAAGTTTGCATCCAAAATCACTGAAAAAACTTCTCAAATTGTTGTAATTGTCTTCAAAATAATCAGTTAGCTGCAATTAGGCAACTAATATTAAAAATTGGAATGTAACTGCACTGAGTGAGAAACCCCACATGATTTTAATGTCAATCTAGAAAAAGAAAGGTTATTCCAAATTTTTAACACACAAATGTTATTCTATTATTGTCTAAAACTTAGCATCCACACTCAATAATAGAAGATGCTGCATGGAAACATAAGCGATGAATGAGAATTCCATGAAAAATAAAATTCTAAGTTCCTCATTTGCCATGAACTCTCCTTAAGAATTTGTTTCTAAGATATATTACCTCTTAAAAGATTTCCAAATTCTCATGTTTCTTCATATATTCTCACATATCTTTAGATACAACCCACTGGTATTTATGCTTTTAGCATCTATTCTAACTAATTTCATATTTACAACACTTTGTATTAGAATATAATAACTTTTAAAAAAAGAATCCACTAACTCTTATCTTTAGACATGAAGACAAACAGTATGAACTGCCTGACTTGCTCCTGTGGCCCAAGAGCACTAAATCTCTCTTATCTCAAGTAAGTGATCAGAATGTTGCATTCATAACCTGTAAGTCACCTCCGATTCTCCAGTTGAAAACAATTTTTTACCACCTTGAGCAAATCTAAACTTATCAGAACCTATAAAGTCCTGTGTTGAATATTATGGAATGGGGAGAACAGTGAGGAAGCTGTAGTCATGACACAGGCAGTGATAGAGAAGGGCCAGGGTGCATGTGCAGGTGGGGATGGAGAGAAGGAGAATGGAAAACACTAGAAATGATTAGGAAATAAAGGAGGCAGAGTTCCTCTTTCTAGACTCAGAGAGTCAGTTGTGCAGCCTGGGTACTGGTGTCCTCTCTCCACATGCAACAGACATGCACTTCTCTATGGATATTTTCAATCTCTTTTATGGACCACAAACTCACTCCAACAAGAATATTCATGTCTAAGTATAAAACTCTTATTACACACTTACCATTGTCTTGCATTTGTTCAAGTCATGTAAATGTTAAAACAAGCCCATGACCTATGAATTCTCTCCAGTTTTTTGTTTGTTTGTTTGTTTTTGTAAGTTGGAGTCTCACTCTGTCTCCCAGGCTGGAGTGCAGTGGTACACTCAGCGCCACCCCAGCGTTGACCTGCTGGGCTCCACTTCAACCTCCCAAGCAGCCAGAACTACAGGTGTGCACTACCATATCCGGCTAATGTTATTGTAGAGATGAGGGCTCACCAAATTGCCCGGGCAGGTCTTGAACCCTCAGGCTCAGGCAATCCACTCACCTCAGCCTCCCAAAGTGCTAGGATTACAGGCTGAGCCACTGAGCCCAGCCCCTCTCCAGTTTGTACCAGAGCAAACTGGTCCTTTAAAATTGATAAATTCAATTATGTCAATTGCAAAATAGAAATAACAATAACTAAATAAGATTTGATTTAAATAGGATTGCCCAACTAAGAAAAAAATCAAATGTGCTAATTAAATAAAATTTAACTTAATATATTCAGTATGGAATTATTTAAGTTTTCAAAATATTTTGTAAGCTCCCTGAAATTGTATAGAAGCATTGTAATCTTTGGAACAAGAACAATCTATATAGTCTAGCATGAGTAAAAAGCGAGAAAAAACAAAAGATTTTTTAAAAACAGTGATCCAAAAAAAGGAAGCATTTATATATATCTATAGTATGGAAGTCAATCTAATAGAGAAACTGAACAGTGGTGTCAGTGTAAAACATCTTACAAGAGAGCATAGTATTGGAATGACATCATATATGACCTGAAAAAACAGAAAAGTAAAATTAAAGTTCTATGTAGAGGTGATGGACAGATGTTAATGAATACTGCATAGAGCTAAAAATGAAGATCTTATTGTGTTGAAAGAATGGATTCATAAGAGTCTAGGTGACACATGCCACTTATCCCTATGCTGATCATGAAACCAGAAACAAACAAACAAAACAAAATCACAATGAACAAAAAATGGAAAAGAAATGTAAATTTTCTACAGGCTGGTTGCAGGAATTTAAGACCTCAGTGGCTCAGCCTGTAATCCCGTGCCTTTGGGAGGCTGAGGTGAGTGGATTGCCTGAGCCCATGAGTTTGAGACCCACCTGGGCAGCAAGACATCATTTCTACAATAAATTTAAAAAAAAATCTGCCGGGCGTGGTAGCACATGCCTGTAATTCCGGCTACTTGGAAGGCTGAAGTGGAAGGATCGCCGGAGCCCAGCAGGTCGAGGCTGTGGTGGCAGGGAGCGTCCACTGCACTCCAGTCTGGGTGACAGAGTTAGACTCCAACTCAAAAAATAAATAAATAAATAAATAAATAAATAAATAAATAAATAAATAATTTTTAAAAGATTGGTAGTGACAGAGTGTCTGCTGATCTTGAAGCAGTGAAAAAATTTATTGATAAGTTTGCCAAAATCATTGCTGATTAAAAATCAGATGCCATGATAGTTTACACCTATAGTCCCAGCTACTTGGGAGTCTGAGTCAGGAGGATTGCTTGAGCACAGGAGTTTGAGACTGTGATGAGCTATGATTGTGCCACTGTATTCTACCTGGGGGTAGAGCAAAATCCTGTCTCAATAAAAAAGTGGAAAAAAACCAAAACAAAACTGATGCCAACAGAAGTCTACAATGCTGATGATACAACACTGTTCTGGCATTATTGCCTCAAGAAAACACTGACTACAGCTGATGAGACACCCTTGCAAGAATGAAGGATGCTCAGGACAGAATGACTGTGCTGAAATGTGCTAATGCAGCTGGCACACCTGAGTGTAAACTTGCTGTGACAGGCAAAAGCTGTGTCCTCAACAATTTTCAAGGAGTAAATTATTTTATCAGAGCCAATATTATGCTAAAAGTAGACAGATTTGAGAGCTGTTTTTTTCTATTGGTTTCACAGACTTTGTGTTCCAGTGGTGCATGCTCACTGCAGGGAAGCTGGACTGGATACAACTGAAAAGTTTTGTTATTTTCTTGACAGTTACTTTGCTCATCTCCAGATGAAATCCTCACTAAATATTATGCTCATGCCATGTACTTTCCCCTAACTGTGACTTCATTAGTTCAGTCATGTGACCCGTGTATCCTTACATCAATAAAAAATAAATATGAACACACTCTCCTGAATAACCTGTTAGCAGCATGAGAGGGAGGTAAGGGTGTGCAGTGTTTTCAAAAAGAGTTTAGCATGGAGAATACCACATATGCTATTGCCATGCTTGCAACACAGTGACTGCACACACAGTTGTGATGCCTTACACAACTCCAGCCTGAGACTGTGTTGACTGAAAAGGATGAACGAGTTGGTGACTTTGAAGGATTCTGGATGTCAGGTGGAAGAAAAAATGCTGACTACCTTACTTATGAAAAAATGTATACCTTCGGAGTCCCTGGGTAAGCTGGAAGAAGAGGATATTGAACAAGGTTTTAACATCAATAGTTAGGTTTCAGTTGTTTACCCATGGACCAGTGGTGAGATACAGAAATCTGAATCAAGGTGATTATGACCATAATGATAATGAAGATCATGTTGTTAGCACTGTGGGAAAAGCCCCTGTGGTCAATGTGGTGAAAACATATGATGGGATTATTGAAGGACTAGAGCAGCATGCATTCATAACAGGACAATGTGGCAGTTTTTGAAATCAAAGAAAGACTTCTAATGCAAAAGTCATTGTTACTGAGGCAGATGACCCTGGAGGAAAGATTTATTAAAGTATCCAGCTCTAGCTGAATGCTTCCTCATCTTTAGAAGATCCACTTCCTGGTTCTTCAACTGCTTCTGATGTTTATCTCACCTAAAATAAAATACAGTTGACAGATGTTACCTTTTAATCAAAACCCAGCATCATAGGTGGAGCTGAAAGCCATCGTTTGTCATCACTGTTGTCTGACAGCTGATGACAGTGTTCTGGTGAAGCTACAGTGTGCTCAGTTATCCTGAACATATATTTTACTGTATTAATGGCATGTTATGTTTTTTACTTATTCATGAATAAATGTAATTAAATGATTGCTTATGGTCACATGTAAATTCAGAGTCAGAAGTGACAGCGATGACGTGCAACCACAGCTTGTCCACATGAGTTGCTGAGATAACACCCCCTCTGCGTTCTGATGGTTCAACGTACACATTATTTGTTTCATACATAAAATTATTTTTAAATATCCTGTAGGCCGGGCTCAGTGGCTCAGTCTCTAATCCCAGCAATTTGGGAGGCCAAGGTGAGTGAATTGCCTGAGCCCACGGGTTTGAGACCAGCCCAGGCAACTTGGTGAGACCTTGTCACTACAATAAATGAAAAATTAGCTGAGCATGGTAGCGTGCATCTGTAATTCCAGCTACTTGAAAGCTGTGGCAGAAATTTCACTGGAGTCCAGCATCTCAATGCTGGGGTGGCCATGAATGTGCCACTGCACTCCAGCCTGGACAACAGAGTGAGACTCCAACTAAAAAATTAAAAAGTAAAAATATCCTATAAAATGGCCTTTAGGCTATGTGTATAAGGCATATAAAAACATAAATATATCTCACATTTATATGTGAATCCTATCCCAAAGATATCTCATTATGTATATGCAAATATTCCAAAATTAACAAAACTGAAATTTGAAACATTCCTGCTCCCAAACATTTGGACAAGAGACATTCATTACTATATGTAATAATAATTTATCTGACAGTGACACAACCAGCATAGCTGACCACTGGAAACGGAGCATCACAAACCCCCCATTAGTCCTCCTCATCCCTTCATCCCAAATCACTGCCTTCTTCCCCAAAGTTAGCAAAATATTCTCCCTTCTGAATTAATGTTTCTTGTTTTAAAGCTTTACTTACATGTAACCAGACAGAATGCACTGTTTTAAGTTAGTCTAATTTAATTATTTTGCAAGTACCATATACTTCTTATGAAACTGTAATCATTATTATTATTATTTGAGTCAGAGTATCATTCTGTTGCCCAGGCTGGTGTGGTTTGACATGATCACAGCCACCACAGCCTTGACCTGCTGTGCTCAGGTGATCCTTCTGCCTCAGACTTCCAAGTAACAGGGACTGCAGGTGTGTGCCACCATGCCCAGCTAATTTTATCTCTATTGTAGAATCAAGGTCTCACCAAGCGGCCCAGGATGTTGCAAATGTAATTAATTTTATAGAGAAATCCTTTATTAAAATTATATATATATATCATTTTATTTATTCTTTTTGTTATTGATGCCCATTTGGGTTGTTTGCAGTTTAGAGAAATATTGAATAATGCTGCTTTGAACACTCTTTACATGGTGACCACATGCAGGCATTTCTATTGCAGATAAACCTGACAGTGGACAGTTGGGTCATAGGGTGTGCTTATGTTCATCTTTAGGATACACCAGTGAGGAGTTTTGAAGGTGGTTGTAACCATTTACACCCACAACACAGCAGGGTGAGAAAGTTTCAGTTACTTGACATGCTCTCCACAAATTCATTCTGCAGTTTTTTTTATCACATTGTAGGTTAAATGTGCATTTTCCTGATGAATAAGAATGTGAAGAGACTTTTCATATGCTTGTTGGCTGTTTGCTTATCTTCATGTGAAATTTCTAGTCAAATGATTGTCCATTTTTCTAGTGAATTATCTGGGTTTTTTTTTTTTAAATCAACTTATGGAAGTTAGTTGCATATCCTAGATGTGAGGCTTTCACCAGATGTGTTTCTCCTCATTTGTTTCTTGCTTTTTTATTCTCTTGAAGATATGCTTTAATGAAAAGAAGCTCTTAATTTGAATAAAGTTCAATTTATCATTTTTTTCTTCTTTTAATAGTTCGTTCACTTTTTCCCTAAGAAATGTTTGCCTGTGTCAATGTTGTGAAAATATATTTTTATAGGATTAACTACAAATATTGTTTTAAATGTTCACATTTAGACTTTAAACCCATCTGTCATTGAAATGTATTGATAGTGTGAGCTAGGAGTCAGAGTTCATTTCTTTCCCATTTGGTCATTATGCTATGGTCCGAGTAATGCTAAGCAGCTCCCCTTGGTACCGATAAATCAAAGGGGCAGGGAACTGGTAGAAAGAAGTTTATTTCTGGGTTTGAATCCAGGGAGCAGACCCAGACTTGAGATCTTTCTAAAATGGTTCTGCTCATCCTCCAGGCTTTTACAGTTAACTTTTATAAGTCCAGAGTTGTCAATATGTATACATTAGCCATGTGACCAACAGAGCATTGTATATAACTTGAGTTTCAGCTGCATTTATCCACAGTGACATTTTTCAGTTCAGACTTCCTGGCACTGGTATCAGAGATATCTCATAGCTTTTACCAGTAGTGCCCAGCAGAAGCATTAATCAAGCTTACCATAGAGTAAAGGGAGTTTATAAGATCTGAGACATCAAGCATTACACAAAAGTTATACAACTCACAAAACTTATTATTACACTGATACAAAAGTTATACAAATCACAAGGGCTTACAATTACATGGATATGATCTTATTCAAACTTATAAACACTCAGAAGAGTGAGTAAATGAATGTTTGCATCTTTCAGTTGACTGGGCCAAAACTGTAGGAAAGTCAAGGATCCCTTGAAGATACTTACTGGGAGTGCCTAGGAGATAAGGGGAGGAACACTTCTTAATAGCTCTCAGGAATACTGTTCAGGAATGTATAGGAGTGCTTGCACCCTGGCCATGCTCTTCTCTAGGGGCTGTGACAATATGGACAGACATTAGTGGTCTCTGTATCAATTATACAATACATACATGCACTAAAACTTCACACTGTCCCACAGAAGTATGTATGTTTGTTGTGTGCCAATTATACATTGAAAAATTTCATTTTAAAATAGTGTAAAAGAAACCACTTATTTGTTGGCAGAGAGAAGTAGAATCCACCACCCATCTACCTCTTCCAGAACAGAAAACTCTAACTTACTCCGGCAGTGTTGGAGAGGCCTTGGCAACAACCCCCCAAGACAAAGACTCACGTTGGACTCCCATGAGGCTCCTGGCAGTAGCAGCCATCTACAGTAGCCCTCACACACCCCAGGGGCTCTGTCCTCAGATGGGCTGCTTCTCCCACCTCAACCCCTCCACAGACACTTGTCCTGAACACCCACTCCCACAAGGCACCACCAAGACCCAGGTGGGGAAGGGCAGGGGAATGCAGTGCCTTATTACAGTCCAACACTTTCATCCCTTTAAAAAAGCAAAATGTGGTCATCATCAGAAATCATGATGCTTTATGGACAAGTCCCACAGACGAACAAAATACACCCTCAACCAGAGTATACTAATTTTGTGAAGTTACATATCCGGTGTGTTGTTCTCTTCTTACCTGGAGACATGATTACTATTAGGTCAGTGTGCCAGTGCCGTGGGAAAGATGCAGAGAATGTCACAAGGAGTCACTGAGAAAAAAGTATATTTAGAAGACAAATTAGAGAAAAACAGTTTGATCCATCTCCTCAAGGTGCAAGTGGGGTCCAAACACTGAAAAAGCATTTGGTGCTGAATATTTGAAGCTGACTCTTTCTAAGGCTTCCTCTAAAAGGCAGGGAACAGGATCATTTTTGTGAAATATAACACTAGAGGGGGGGGCAGGTGGTTGTTTTCATGGCAATTCACTGACCAGTATGGCAGTGACCAGAGTTTCAGAGAGTTGATCAAGTAAACAGGGAGAGTAGTCCAAGGATGCAAAACAGTTTCAAGACACAAATATTTTTAAATGTCCTTGGATTTATTGAACAAAAGACATTTAGTTGGGAGTGTGCTGATCATGGGAAAATGGAAAGAGGGGTGGAGCCAAAAACATGAGCCAACACCAAGCCTCCTGCCCACAATGCTTGAGGTAATCCCACTTTGGCTTTTTTTGTCATTCATGCTTTTTTTAAAGTCAGAGTCTCACTATAGCTAGAACTACAGGCATGCACTACCATGCCTGGCTAATTTTTTTATTTATTGTAGAGATGAGGTCTCGCCAAGTTGCCCAGGCTTGTCTCGAACCCCTGGGCTCAAGCAATCCTGTTGCCTTGGCCTCCCAAAGTGCTGGGTTGACAGGCTTGAACCACCACTCTCAGCCTTTTATCCTTTCCATTACAAACATAACGTGAAGGGGTATTGTACAGTGTGCAGAGACCTTGTCCACACTAGCTGTCTGTGTTCACCATGGTTATTCAGAATTGGCTCCTGGGATGCTGAAGGCTGAGCATGATGTCCTGCTCTCTGCAACCCCGAGGCCCAGAAAAGCCAGTGGTGAGGCTCAGGTGGAGTTGAGGCCCAAGAACCAGGAGAGCCATGAGGTCAACCCCAGGGCAAGAACAAGAGAGGATCAATGTCCCAGCTGAAGCAGTGAAGTGGAGAGAGAAAATTCTACATCTTCTATCATTTTTTCCCCTTCAAGCCCTCAGTGGACTGAGTGCCGCCCACTCACATTATGGAAAAGCCTCTGCTTACTCAGTCACCAAGTCACATGCCAGTGTTTTCCAGAAATATCCTCACAGACACACCAGAAACCATGTTGAACCAGTATCTGGGCATCTCATGGCCCAGTCACATTGACACAGGAGATGAACCATCACACTGTTTTTAATCTAGAAAATGGAGATTCATTCATTCATTTATCAGACACTTAAAGAAAGCTTACTTATGCCACCTGGCATGGTGAGAGGCTTTAGATGTATAGCAGTATATTGCTTATTTATTGCATTATGCGAATTATCCCACATTTTCAGCCTTAAAACACCGACTTTAATTTGCTCACCATATCTGTGGACCAGGAATTTGGAAAGAACACTTCAGAATGGTTGTTTTTGTTCTATGATGTCAGGGGTCTTGGAAAGAGGACTGGAATGCCAGGTGACTCAATGGCTCAGTCAAGAATCCTCTAGTGCTGTGTGGCCCAATACAGCAGCCACCAGCCTAGGCACTATATAAATTCATATTAAGCCAAATGATATAAAGTTGACATTTGTGCTTCTCCGTCACACTAGCCACGTTTAAGTGCTGAGTGGGCACATGCGAGTATTTGGGTGTGTTGTTGGTCAGCAGATCAAGGGCCATTCTCATTCCCTGGTGCTTGGTTGGGACCTCAGCCAGGGGCTATCAGCTGGGCCACCTTCAGCTGGTCTTTCCTTGTACTTGTGTTTCTCACGTCATGAGGGCATTAGACTTCTCACATGTGACTCAGGGATCCAAATCTGAATTTCCCAAAAGAACCAGGTGGAGCCATCCATCTGTATGACCCAGCTATGGAAGTGACAGGGCATTGTTTCTGTTATAATCAGCTGGCCAACCAGTCATGAAGGTGGGCCCAGCACCAAGGTGAGGGGATGTAGACCTCACATCTCAATGGAGTTCATGCCAAAGCCATGCAGATCTGTTGTAAAGCTTCTGCAGTTAGGGAGCAAAGCAAGCCAGGCCCCTCCTGTGAGTGTGTGCTCTATGTTGGAGACAGAAGCAGGGATTAGGGGTGAGAATAGCCAGGGACAAGGCTTGATGGGGCTGAGTCCCCTTCTGTGGGGGCCACACTCTCCCCTTGGAGCAGGCACTGCCCCCTCCTCCTACTAGAGGTTGTGTTGCCATCCATGTGGGCATCACCCAATGTGGGCCAGGTGCCTCCATGGATGACCTGGAGGGGCCACGGTATCACCATACAGAGGGTTCTCCTGGGCTCCTGGGTGATTCTGCTGCTCTGGAGTTACAAGTTCTGAGGGAAAAACTGCACAATTTTAGGTCCTCAATCGGTTTGAAAATTACATTTAAAGGAGTAGAAAAAAAGGAAGGCAGGTGGGGGATCCCAGATCACAGGAGGGTTGCTTTGAGGTTTTGACACTATTGCAGTGATTGGGATGGATGTGTCTGAGCCCTCCTGCAAGGAACTCCTGTTGTCCAGTGCTGGGACTGACTCTGTGGGACCACTGCTAAAATAAAGGGTAGCCGACCATGGTATACTTTCCTAAGTCAAGAGGTAGCACTAAGCTGGAAGAAGGATAAGGATGCCTGTCATTGCTTCCTGGTGTGAGAAGAAGATAGATTTTGCCCCATGGGAAGATAAGATCAATCCTGCACAAATATGGCTTTGCTAAGTCAATGACACAGCAGCAACAAATGACTTCTGCAGGATAGAAACTCATCACACGTCCGCTGGGTATGTTTCCCCTTCAGTCTCTCCTCACTCACCATCTTATTCCTCATGCATGAGGAAACTTTCCACAAACCATGAACCTTCTAGTTTGGTGTCAACTTAATCCTAATTGGTATTAAATCTGACTTCATTGGGATTTTTTTGTTTTGATTTTTCTCTTTTTCTTTTTATTTCTTCCTTTTCTTTCTGAGCTTTTGTCAGGTACTGACAGCTCTCTGATCCTCCCAACCATCCTCTGAGGCAAGCATTATTATCATCTCTAGTTCTCAGTTGGGGACACAGGACCCCCGGATTCTTCCAGGTCCCATAGCAGGAAGAAGTAGAAGAAGGGTTCATACCTACGCCAGCTGGACTCTAGAGCTGTGCTTTGAGCAGCCACTCTCTGTTTCCTCCCCGACTCTTGACTATCTAATTTCAGAAAGAATCACATAGATGTGATCTTCCTGTGCTCTGCTGGGAAGTTCTTAAGATGTCGCAAAATACAACCCTGTGTCTCCTTGCCAAGGGTGTCTGGCAAGTGGACTTCTGAAAACTGATGTAAATGACTGGTTGTGGGACTTCATGGGACTCTTTGAAAACATAAAGAGCTTCTGTCACCAGGCTCAGTGACTCAGCCTCTAATCCCAGCACTTTGGGAGGCCAAAGCTAGTGGATTGCCTGAGTCCATGGGTTCGAGACCCACCCAGACAACTTGGTGAGACCGCGTCTCTACAACAAATCAAAAACTAGCTGGGCATGGTTGCGCCTGGCTGTAGTTCCAGCTTCTTGGAAGGCTGGGGTGGAAGGATCGCCGGAGCCCAACAGGTTGAGGGTGTGGTGGCAGGGAGTGTGCCTCTGTACTCCAGTCTGGGCAACAGAGTGAGACTCTAACTCAAAAAGTAAATAAATAAATAAATAAATAAACTTCTGGATTTGAACAGTTTGCATTTTTAAAAAATTCCAACTTTGATTTCTGAAACACGGAGTGACTTTTCTCACAAGTAGATACAATATGTATGTAAGGTATCAGAATCTCAGTGGGACCACTAAAAATGTAAGGTTAAGAATTCTGGTAGGGGCCTCCAAAATGTTAGGCCAGACCCACTGGGGGTGTGGTGTGCAATCCAATGGCTCTTGAAAGATGCAAAGAATTGTACAGAACTTAGATTGGATGATACAGTTTTTTAGAAAGTAAATTAGAGAGAAGAGAGAGGAGATTCACCTCCCCGAGGTAGGGAAGTGGGTCAAAGTTAGGAAACATGGCAGCCCTAGCTCATGGGCAGATGATAGCTTAGCAAAGAATGTTGACTGCTGTTTGAAGTTGAATGCCTTTTAACATTTCTTTTGATGGGGGAAGGTCATGAAGGCGATTGAGTGGTGTTCTCCAGGTCATAATGAAGAAGACAGGTACTCACATCAGGTGATGGAGAGCAGGCAGATGGGCAGGCTAGTCACAAGACTGTTGCCATGTTTATAGGGTCTGTGTCATGAAGGACATGAAGGGTTGATTAGGTTAATGTGTTTACAAAACAAGCTGGGGAGGGATCATAAAACAATGATCAATAGCTACCTCTGAGAAACCTGTTCTGTCCTCACCTAGTGATTAGAGGATAAATTAAAGCAAACTGCTAGAAAAACATGCCAAAGCTAAGCAATGTTGCAATGGCTACTCACTGCACACATTGACTCCACCGTACATCCTTTAAACATGAAAAGTAGGTAACAGCTACAATCCAATGAAATCCGTAATGAGGCTGAAATGCTGGCACCTGCCAAGCTCCCCACAGTCTGTGGTCCTCATGTTCCCAACTTGCCACCTGAGAACTTCTTGGCTTCTGCCCAGCATGCCAGACAGTGGGAAAGACGATGAGTGCCTCTCCTGAGGCAGTTCAGCTCCCCAGTCCCTCAGATGCCCCCACCACCCAACCATCCTTCTCCATGAAAACTGTGCCTCAGGCTGTGGTCTTGTTAGCATCGGGCCAGTTTTCTCAGGAAGCTTTAGTTTAGCAGGAACACAGCAGGATCTAAGAAGTCACCCTGTGGGCTGAGGTGTCCTGGGGCCTGGGCATCTGAGAACAGCTCGGCTTCCCAGACTGGACCCCAGGTTCTTCCTGCTTCTCCTCTTCTTCCTTCAGCAATCAGGTTCCACACAGGAGATGCTTCTGGGGATGCTGCTCTCCAGACTCTTCCCTCAGGTCATTCTTCCACCCATGTCAGCCCTGCTTCCTCCACCCTGGCTGGGCATCCACCAGACAGGAGAAGATGAGGCCATGTCACTTCACTGGCCCCCAGAGCCCATGTGAGACTTTCCATGGGGGCCTGAGGTCACACTTTCTGGTCCTGCCCTTTGACTTACAGGCCATCAACTGATGACACCACATAGTGAGTTTCCTCCCAGAATGCAAAATAGACCAAATACATGGGGGGTGGAGGTGGAGTGAGCAGAGAAAATGAAGAAACCAAGTTTGCATGGGAAAGTCCTCCCCTCCCTCATCCTGTGACTTATCTGGTTTTTCCAGTTCTTCCTCCAGCAACCCCGAGTTTGCTCCTGTTTCCCCACTCACCTCCCTCCTCTCCCTGCC
>NW_006984160.1:0-659 GCF_000164805.1 Carlito syrichta | reverse complement strand
ATGTGTGTATATGGGTAGGAAGTTATAGTGGGTTAACTTTATATAGAATATAGGAAATCTGCTAATGACTGTATTGCATGATAAAAATAGGTTGGATGATTCTGAACAGATTTTTTTAGTGACATACAATATGCTCTACTAAAGGCTTGTTTTAAAATAGAAACTATAATTTGTAAGGGAAGTATGCCTCATGAAAATAAATCTTTTTATGTAATCAATTTTGAAGTTGTTTTTAACTAAAAATATGTCTGAAAATTTACCCTCTTGAAGTTTCTACATATCCAACAGACTTTAGATTATATTTCTTCTATGTTTATCTATATTTAGCTTTTGTTTAAAGTATTGTTAAGGTATATTCATTCATGGAAATAAAAGTTATTTCCTTCTTTGTCCAGATTGTGTATATTGCAGAAGTCTGTGGTCATTATAATTTAGAAAATATTGTTTTGTTAAAATAATATAATCAAGATATATAGATCTGGGTTCTGAGACATATTGATATAATAAAATATGTATTGAAAAATAAATTAATAATACATTTCTCAGGAAGACCAGGAACTACCTATTCTTGGTGTTCGATTTTTTTCTTTTCCTTAATGGTACTAAATAGGTATTTCGGTAGCACTAAAAACATACTTGAGTTTTTGCATTAAATAATA
>NW_006984159.1:7000-7622 GCF_000164805.1 Carlito syrichta | reverse complement strand
GTAATGGCTGAGCTCTGTATGAAGAGCAGGTTGCGATGCCGGGGTCCCCAGCCCCCTGGGACAAGAGTCAGAGACCCACTGCAGGTCTCCTTTGCAGAGGGCTTCAGAGACCCGGTTGCCCCATTGCCATCTTGCCGCTTCTCCCCCTATATTGTCTTTTTATGCCTCCCATGGACTTGTATGTTTTGCACCTTTCTGCACTCTCAAATTATAGTAAAATATTCCTTATTTTCTAATTTCATTGTGATGGTCTATAAAGCAAATGATTGCAATTACAACATACCATATTGAAGGTGGGGCAGGAAAGTGCTCCAACTTGCTCATCATGGACCAATAGATCTAATCTATCTGTGATTGGTGGATCAACTACTCAGGGCTTGATCATGGCCCAAAGGGTATATCCTGAAAGTGCAAACTTCAGAGGAACCTGATGGGTGCTGAGTTCCACGCACCCAACCTCCTACCCTGATCTAGCTGTGGAACAAAGGGTGTTGTCAGAAAAGGAGGAGGAAGAACACCAAAGAGATCAGTGGTGAATCTCGGGCTGACTCAAACCCTCTCTTTCCTAGCAATTCTCTGAATGTCAGACCCACACAGCTGGGCCACAACTGAGAGGGACAAA
>NW_006984159.1:0-5692 GCF_000164805.1 Carlito syrichta | reverse complement strand
TGTCACAAATGAGGAAAAGCCAAAGGAAGACCTCAGGCAATTTCAAGTGTACCAAAGACACAACTCCTGAAAAATCAGACCTTGATGCCCAAACAATGGAAGTCACCAAAGACTGTCCCCAGAATATGACCATAATTAGGGAATGGTTAGAAAGGGTAAATAGGATTCAAGAAAGACAAGATGCAACACTGCAAGAACTTGTAACAGAGATTTTGGCAATAAAAAAAATTCATCCAAGAAATAATAAGAAGATAAGCATGGAAAGCAGAATTAATCTGTCTGAAGAAAGAATCTCAGAACTTGAAGACCAGAACATGGAATTAACCTGATCTTTAAAAAAATATAGAAAGAAGACTCAGAAAGAAAGAATAAATCCAACAACAGGCATGTGAATCTACACCTGATTGGTATTCCAGAAGAAGACAGAGAAATGGAGAACAAATTGGAGCAAATATTCCAGGAGGCAATCCAAGAAAGTTTTCCCCATCATACCAGAGATGTGACCAGTCAAGCACAAGAGATACAGAGACCCCCACAAGATATCAAATGAGAAGATCAACTCCTAGACACATAGTAATTTGCCTACACAAAGTAGGAACAAAAGAAAAAATCCTAAAGGCAGCAAGAGAGATAGGACAGACTACCTACTGGGAAAAAACCAATCAGAATAGCAACAGACTTATCAGCAGAAACACCACAAGCAAAAAGGGACTGGAGCCCTATATTTAAAGAACTCAAAGATAAACAATTTGAACCAAGACTTTCTTCTCCAGACAAGTTCAGCTTCATCAGTGATAGAGAATTAAAATCCTTCCCAGACATCCAATCCCTAAGATATCATGCAGCTTCCAGACCAGCTCTACAGGAAACACTTAAAAAGGTATTAAGCACAGAAGAAAGAAGAAAAAGATTGACCACACACTCCCCAAGAAAACAGCAGAGCACAGAATTAGGAGAGAATAGAGTGCCACAAGAAACTTGAAAACAAACACATACATTAACTTCAAAGCCAAAAGAAAACATGGAAATAAAGTAAAAACTTTATAGAACCTCATGACCGAGATAAGCAATCATCTTTCAATAATCAGCCTGAATGTGACTGGACTAAATGCATCACTGAAAAGACAGAATGGTGAACTAGATAAGAAACCATGACTTAATTATTTGCTGCATCCAGGAGACACATCTCATTTCAAGGGATGTGCACAAACTCAAAGTTAAAGGTTGGAAAATGAGTTTCCAGGCAAATTGATCACAAAAGAAGGCAGGAGTTGCATTCTTAATATCAGACAAAACAACCTTTAAGCTATCAAAAATTTAAAAAGATGAAAAATGACATTACATAATGATAAAAGGTTCAAACCATCAACCAGAAATATTCATCCTAAACATATACGCACCCAACACAGAAGCACCAGCATTTTAAAACAACTACTAAATAAACTAAAAAAAGATATTGACTCTAATACTATTCTAGCAGGGGACTTGAATACCGCAATGACAGCCCTAGATACATCATTGAGGCAAAAAGTCAACAAGAAGATCTAAAACCTAAACTTGAAACTTGACCAAATGGACTTAATAGATATCTACAGATTATTCTGCACAAGACCCACAGAACATACATTCTACATATCACCACATGGAACATACTCCAAGATTGATCACATCCTTGGTCATAAATCAAGCATAAAAAGTTTCATAAGGTTGAAATCTTGCCATGCACATTCTCAGACCAGAGTGGAATACAAATAAATATTAACACCACCACCATTTCCCCAAAGCCCACAAAGGCATGGACACTAAATAGCATGATGCTGAACAACGACTGAGTAAACACTGAAATCAAAGGAGAAATTGAAAGATTCCTGGAAACAAATAAAAATGAAGAAACCTCTTACCTAAACTTCTGGGATGCCCTGAAAACAGTTCTCAGAGGGGAATTTCTATCTCTACAAGAACACATCAAGAAAATGGAAAGATCAGAAGTTTAGAGCCTAACAAATCACCTAAGGAAGATGGGAAGAGACCACTAAAACCCCTACTTTAGCAGAAGAATCCAAATCACAAAAATAAGAGCCCAAATATGGGACACAGAAGAAAAAAAATCATAGAAAAAATCAACACAACAAAAAAATGATTCTTTGAAAGAATGAACAAGATTGATGGGCCCCTAGCCAGAATGACCAAGAAAAAGAGAGAAAAATCCCAAATAAACACAATCAGAAATAGGTCAAATCACAACTGACCCTGAAGAAATACAAAGATTATCAGAGATTACTATGTACACCTCTGTGGAAACAAACTTGATAAACTAAATAAAATGGGGGAATTTCTGACATCACACAACCTCCCCAGGTTGAAACAAGAAGACACTGAGACATTAAATAGACCAGGAAGTTGACTCTGTCATATGAAAACTACCTACCAAAAAAAAAAAAAAAAAAAGCCCTGGACTGGATGACTTTCCAACAGAATTCTACAAAACATACACAGAGGAACTGATACCAATCCTATTTTAAGTATGCCAGGCAATTGAGAAAGATTTAATTCTCCCCACATCATTTTATGAAGCTAACATCACACTGATCTGCAAACTGGGTATAGATCCAACCAAAAAAAAGAGAACTACAGGCTAATATCCCTTATGAACATAGTTGTAGAAATCCTCAACAAGATTCTAGCAAATCAGATCGAAAAACACATCTCAAAAATCATCCACCATGACCAAGTAGGCTACATCCCCAGAATTCAGGGCTTGTTCAACATTTACATGACCATAAATGTCATTAAATAGATCAACAGATGTTAAAACAAGAACCACATGATTATTTCATTAGATGCAGAAAAAGTTTTTGACAAAATCTAGCATTGCTTCTTGATAAAAACTATCAAACACCCAGGAGTAGAAGGAACATATTTCAAAATAGTAAGTGCCATCTACGATAAACCCACATCTAACATATTGCTAAATGGACAGAAGGTGGAAACATTTCCCCTGAAAACTAGAACATGATAAGCCTGCCCACTCTTACCCTTCAAGTTCAATATTGTGTTGTAAGTCCTAGCTCGGGCAATTAGACAAGAGAAGAAAATAGGGTTATCCAAATAGGAAAAGAGGAAATCAAGTTATCCCTCTTTGCTTATGATATGACCCTGTACTGTGAAAATCCAAGAGAATCTGTCAAAGTTTCAGGGTACAAAA
Organism: Carlito syrichta; assembly: GCF_000164805.1. NCBI lineage: Eukaryota > Metazoa > Chordata > Mammalia > Primates > Tarsiidae > Carlito > Carlito syrichta. The sequence goes on along the minus strand of NW_006984159.1, from coordinate 2,487 downwards.
TAAATGTGCAAAAGACGTTTGCATCCCTATTCACCAACCAAAAGCAGGCAGAGATCCAAATAAATAGCACATTCACAATAGCCACAGAAGATCCATTCACAATAGCCACAGAAAAATGGAATACCTTGACATCTTCTTAACCAGAGAAGTGAAAGACCTTTACAATGAGAACTACAAAACACTGCTCAAAGAAATCCAAGAAGACCCAAACAAATGGAAAAATATTCCATGCTCATGGATAGGAAGAATTAACCTTGTTAAAATGTCCATCTTACCAAAGGCAGTCTACAGATCCAATGCAACACCCATCAAGTTACCAACATCATTCTTCTCAGACCTGGAAGTGACAATACAGAAATTTGTATGGGAACATAAACAACCACAAATAACCAAATCAATCCTTAGCAAAAGAAACTAAGCAGGAGGTATCACATTTCCAGACTTCAGACTTTACTGTAAGGCTACAGTAGTCAAAACAGCCTGGTACTGGTACAACAACAGGCACATGGACCAATGGAGCAGGACAGAGATTCCAGAAGCAAAACCTCAATTTCTCAACCAACTCATCTTTGACAAAGTCTCCAACAACAACCACTGGGGGGAGGAGAACCTATTCAGTAAATGGTGCTGGGAAAGCTGACTGACCTCATACAGAAGACTGAAACAAGACCCCTACCTCTCTCCATACAAAAATATTAACTCTAAATGGATCACAGACCTAAATGTAAAACCTCAAACTATAAGAATCTTAGAAAATGCAAGAGACACTCTTATGGAATTTGAAACTGTCAACCAATTCCTATTCAGAACCCTAAAGGCCAATACCTTAAGAAATAAGATAGACAAGTAGGACCTCATCAAACTAACAGCCTTCTGCAAAGCAAAAGAAACTATAAAGAGAGCAGAGAGACAGGCCACAGAAGGAGAAAAATATCTGCCAACTGTATATCTGACAAAGGCCTAACATATAGGATCTACAAGGAACTCAAACATGCCAAAAGGAAAAAAACAAACAGTCCCTTTAAAAAATGGAGGAAAGACATGAATAGAAACTTCTCAGAAGAAGATATATGGGCAGCCAACAGACACATGAAAAAGTTCTCAGCCTCACTCATCATCAGAGAATTGCAAATCAAAACCACATTGAGATACTGCCTAACCCCAGTAAGAATGGCCATCATTAATAATAATAATAAAAAAAAACAGATGCTGGCAAGGATGTGGAGAAAAAGAAATGCTTCTACACTGCCAGTGGGAATGCAAACTAGTGCAACCTCTTTGGAAGACAGTGTGGTGATTTCTGAAAGAACTAGAAATTGATCTTCCATATGACCCAGCAATTCCCCTTTTGGGAATATATCCGAAGGAACTCAAATCATATTACAAAAAAGATACCTGCACACATATGTTTGTTGCAGGTCTATTCACGGTAGCAAATACATGGAACCAACCATGCTGCTCATCGGAGCTGGACTGGATAAAGAAAAATGTGCTACATATACACAACGGAATATTATGCAGCCATAAAGAAGGACAAATATATGGACTTTGCAGCAACTTGGATGAATTTTGAGACAATCATACTCAGTGATCTGTCACAGAAACAAAGAACAGAGTACCATATGTTCTCACTCATAAGTGGACCTTGAACAATTATAATACTATAAGAACATGTTTGACAGTAATGTGAAATTGACAATTGATAGAAATTGCTAGGGGAGGGAGGGGCATACCTCATCAACAAGGGTATCTGCATAATCAACATTTGTATACCTAACCCTGAGTTGTACCCCATATCTTTATAATAAAATAAATTAATTAAAAATGTTTGTATCAGGGAGATGTGGAAGGAAAAGGAGATTATATTGGTTATAAGATAGTGATCAAGTTTATGGAAGAACCTTAAAAGAAAATCATCCAAGAGTGTTTTCTTTGATAATTTCTTTGTATATATGTAGTATGTTTTGCAATGACTTAAATATTCTTTACAGTAATTACCAAACTCATGGGAGAGAAGCAGGAAATATAATATTCATTACCATAGCCATGGAGAAGTTGTGTCTTATTATACGCTTAAATATTGAATATTTCTTGTAACAGGAGAAGAGTAAATGTACAATCCGACTTTAATATAGAGTCAGTCCAAATACAAATGGAAACTAAAGAGACATATCCGTTCTTGTGCCCTAAAGGTAGTTGGCAGAGAGAGCTTCTCAGACAATTCACCAAGAATACCATGGTATAATGTCAAACTATAGACCATTTCTTATAAGGGAGGAGGAGAAGTTATTCTATGCATGACTACAGCTTTCACTAATGTAAAAATAATAAAAATGTTTTCCTCATTACCCCATCAACTAATCAATTGTAGTCATATATATATTTGAGTTTTTAAACATTGTTTGGGTCTTTTCCTATAGAATGAAATAATTTCTTCTCCATGTATTTTATTCATAATACCTATATGTTTAAGATGCAGTTAGCAAA
>NW_006984158.1:0-761 GCF_000164805.1 Carlito syrichta | reverse complement strand
CGAGCCTCGGGAACTACTGAACCAAAATGCGGGCAGCCATTTGTGGGGGGTTGGGGCTGGAAGGTGCCAAGCTTGGGGAACACTTGTTTGTCAGTGGGGTGTGGGGGAAAGGACTGAGGACAGAAGATTTGCAGGAAAATGGATTTCTTTGTTGACTTGGGTTTTCTTTCTTTTTTCTTTCCTTCTTTCCTTCCTTCTTTCTTTCTTTCTTTCTTTCTTTCTTTCTTTCTTTCTTTTTCTTTCTTTTATTCCTTCTTTTCCTCTCTCTCACTCTCTTTTGTTTGCTCAGTAGGTAGCCCTGGCTGCTCTCTAACTGCCCAACTCGAGACTTTCGCTTGGCCTGGGCCTCTCAAACTGCTGCAATAACAGACTTTCCATTTGGTGAGCATCCTGGTCTTCCTGCCAGTTCTCAAACTCTGGGCTGGAGGAGATCTTCCCACCAAGCCCTGCCCTCACCCTAGTTTTTCTGGGTTTGCCTTGGAGTCGAGGTGGGGGCTTGCTATGGTGCCCAACATGGTCTCAGTTCCAGGCTTCTGCCATCTTCCCATCTTGGCCTCCCTGAGTGCTGAGGATACAGGTGTGACTCGACGGCCGGCCTCCCCACGATGGTTTAAGAGTCACACCCACCCTTTCACCAAGGTGGCCCTTAGGAGGGGTGAGCAGGTCTACCCTGGGGATCAAGGTCAGCAGAGGGGTGGGCACCCTGGTGGAGACACCCCCCTGTGCCAGGCTCTCCCCTGGGGCAGGCTCAGCCGGTGACT